>NC_052354.1:50291064-50359667 GCF_009727055.1 Benincasa hispida
ATTGGGGACCCATTTTTTATCCCCGATTTGACCTCCATCCCTGGTCAAACCGGGGATTCCTCGTCCTAATTGGGGTGGGGACCCAACCACGCAGGGATTTTTGTCAACTCTAGGATTTTTGTCAACTCTAAGTACGTCGGCCAACCTCCAAACACCACCTTTGATGACTGTTGTTGGCCAACTTCAGCCACCACCTACGATGACCGTCGTTGACCAACTTTGACTACCACCTCCAACGAATGTTGCTGGCCAACTCTGACTACCACCTCAACGTTCATCATGCAGCCAAGTTCGGCGCCCACCTCGGCGACCGCCGTCAGCCAACCTCTGGCCGCCACGTCAACGATCATTGTCGGCCAACTTCCGGCTACTATTGGGCAATTTTGATCAATATCAACCAACCTCTGGCAATCCCCGTTTCCCTCACATTTGGTAAAATTTCGCCACCAACTCCGTCAACTAACCTCCAACTGCCACTTCCGACGATCGTCACCAGTCGTGAAAAATTAATAAAAACACTCTTAATATATAACAAATAAGACAAATTTGTATATAAAAACACTTTTAAGAAAGAATTGCAATACACGTTTGTTTTTTATTTTAATGAGTTTTTATTAAAAGTGTTTAAATAAAAATGAATTTTTGAAAGAGATTTTTTTTTCTAAGTCATTCTTATTAGATTGCAATTGTATACGTATATTTATTTAGATTATATGTGTAGAAAGTCCTAATTTAATTTAATACATTTAATTTTATTTTTTTTTTACGATCAATTTAACTAGCTTGAAGACTTAGAATCATTTTGTAAACGTAAATGTTTAAAATATTTAAAACAACTTAGCAACTTAGTGACCAAATAAAAATTAAAATTAAAATTTATGACTTTTTATTTCTCAAATGTAATTTGATAAAAAAATATATATAGTTTTTCAATAATTAAATTTAATATTAAAATACTAGTTTATTTTAATTTTAAGTTAGCATATTATGGTAAAAAAAAAATTGGTCATTTTCAAATTAGTTAAAATGACAAAAGTTTATGAAATTTTATTTCAAAATCCAGTAAAATTAAAATATCAAATTATTAAAAAAATAGATTAAATAAAATTATGATTTTAGTCCTAATCTCTATTTCATTTTTTTTTTTAAAAAAAAAAAATTCTTATAATTTTTTTAGTTTATTTTAAACTTAACTATATTAAAATAGTTAAGATTACAAATTTAAACTAAACTAAAATCTAACCATTGATTAAATAAAGAAAAATATATCACAAACTAAAGATTTATAAATCTATATTTCATCTCAGGCTACTTAAGCAGCACTTCAAATACAGACTTACCGTAATTCAAACAATAGTTTTCACTCAAGCTACCTAACCTCCCAATCTGATGGCTCAAGCTTAACAGTCTCGGGCTTAAGATTCCAAATCGTCCTCTGAATAATTTTAATATAAACTTTGAGTGGAATCCTCTTCTATTTTAATCAACTTAAAATTACCCACCATAATTGTCGGGGAAAACTACAAATTAGCATTTGCACAATTATTTTACACTCAAAATAACTAAAATAACATCAAAGTTGCATAATAATGATGTTTATTTTAACGGAAATGTTTTAATGTCATGCATTTTGTTTGGGTAAAGATTATGGCCTTTCTATTTGCTATCTGTTTTAATCAAATACTATTTTGTTTAATTTGAACCTATTTGTGGATGTCAATATATTTGATTTAAAATGGATGTTTGTATTATATTTGACAATGTGATGTGGGGTCATACCTCATAGTTCATGTTTTATTTTGAATATTAGAACATATAGATTTTTTTTTTTTTTTTTTTTTTTTTTTTTTTTTTTTTTTTTTTTACAAATTTTATAAATGGATGTCTGAAAATAGGATGTATGAGAATCAAAGATAACTGTGTTTGAGAATCAAAGATGTTTGTTTTTTTATTGTACATGGAAAATGCTATTAGAATTTTATGAATAAAATTTGTGTTTATATTTGATTTATGAATAAGTATGACAATCTTATATAATTGTAATGAGATTAGTTAATTAAAATAAATATCATTAAAAATAACAATTTTAATTATAAATATTTGAAATTAAGTAATTTATAATTAATATTATTATTGATCTTAATTGATTAAAATTAATCAATTTAAATATATTAAATGAACGTCATATTAATTATAATATCATACTTAATTGTTTTTTTGTAATTAATTAAATTCAACAATAATTTTAGTTTTAATTAAATAATATAAGAAAATATATTTTAATAAATAATATATTATAGTGAAATAATATATTTCAAAAATATGGTATGTTAATAAAGAATACTATTTTTTTTTTATGTTTATAATGAAAGATTAAATTAAAATTAATCTCAATAAATAATTATTTGATTCTAAAAAAACTAATTATTATTATTGAAAACTATTTTTTATACTAATTAAATTTAATTAATCATAGTTAATTAATTAAATAGATTTAGATTTTTGTTAGCTAATTATTTATTATTTATGTAAAAAAAAAGTAACTGCATTAATTTAATAATTTTTTTTTTGTAAAAATAAGCTAGGTAAATATTTTTAACAGATTATCATTGATTTATTTAAATAAATATTTATATTAATTTTGTTAAATTAATATTAATTAGGGTTGTTTTTAAATATAGAAAAATAAACCAAAATATTTACAAGATATAGCAAAACTTTAGAACTATCAATGATAGACACTGATAAACACTGATAGACTATCAATATCACTAATAGACATTGATGGAAGTCTATTCGTGTCTATGAGCGTCCATTATTGATAGTTCTAAAATCTTGCTATATTTTGTAAATATTTTAAACAGTTTTACCATTTAAAATAATTTTCTTATTAATTAATTAAATAATTAACTAAATTCAAAGTGAAATTATATAAAAAATGAAAAACAGATAGAGAAGAAAAACCCCTACAATTTTGGAGGGAATGAAAAACTTTATTCGTGAAAAATGAAGATGCCCGAAAATAGCTTATTCCCAGATAAAGTGTTGAAATTTTCAAAATAAATATGAATTTTGTATACTGTATCAATTCTCATGCAAACCCCAAACCCACCGAACGACCCCATCGTGACAACTTTACAAGTGAAATATTCAATAAAAGGGAGTAAACCAGGCAACATTTTTTTGTGGTTATTCGCTAAAAAAACCCATCTTCATGAGCTTGAAACTTCAAACAGACACCCCATGGCTGATATCTTCAAACTGTTACATACAAGTCAAGAAATATACAAAGTAAAAGCTTCATTGGAAAAACATGAGTTTCATCATAATCCTTTGTGACAAAATCTCTTTTCAAAAGGTTCCAAATTTGAACAAAATAGAAAGTTCAAATGTGCCTTCATACATTTTAGTTTAGTCCATTGAACCTTTTGTCATATTTCTTTTTCAGTTTATAAACCTTTCGTTCTACTCTTTTGAAGTCATTGTCATTTTTTAAAAATTTAATTTCGTCCTGAAATTTGAAATTTAGCTCTAATACATTTTATAATTTCAAAAACTTGTCTACATAAACATCTTATTGATGAAGTAAAGGAAGAAAATGGAATTACACTATGTCATTGCAACTTACAAAAGAATTTGATGACAACTTAAGTAGTTATTCATGAAAATTCAAGACTAAAATGAAGTGTTCGAAAGTTGAGAGAACAAGTGGGGACGTTAAGAGCAATTGCTCCTCTAAAGCTTTGTGCGCAAGGGAAGGGAGTGTGTCAAGTCATTATATCGACAATAGGTATGAGCGAAATGAAACCTGTAGATGGTTTTGAGCCAAAGACTTGACATTGTCAGGAAAGAAAGTCACCTCATACAGGTCCATTGATTTCTCGTTCATCCTGTTCACCACTTCCAATATTTTAATGATCTTCAAGTTTGGAAGTTTGTATACCCTGTCAAAATCTATTCCAATGTTTTATATCCTTGAGAACTAGGAATTCTTGAAAAGGACATACTAATGATTTGCTTGTGATGGATCACAGAGATGAGTCTTTGTTATAGGTTTGATCAAAGCAGTCGAGTTGCCTCAGTTGTGCGTCTTATTATTTCGAGTTTCTTCAAAATATTGACAGAGATGACACATCCATCCCCATCTTCCTGCAACAAGCATCATCAAAATCATTGTCAAAAGAAAAAAAAAACATTACGTTGTAATTGTCTGCAAACATTAAGAAGAGAAATAATTTCAAGTACATTGCCATTCAAGGTCTTTTCACAAGGTTTATGTTTCAAACGACTAAACAAATCTAGTTACTGAAGAAATGACCCTTGAACTAGTTTGTTTGAATTGTGAATTAACTTTTTGAAGATAAATGTACCGTAATTATAATTTCTGCCTCGTAAGTCTAGCAAGGAGCCGAGGAAAAATTCAAGTGGCATGCTGCAATGCAAGTGCACTTTCAGCCTGCTTTTCGGTTCCCAAACCTGGAAATTGTCCAATATCATGTCCTTGAATGGGCTGAAACTCATTATGTAAACCAACTGCGAATTCTTCGGAACGTTCGACGCCGCTTTGGAAGTAATCTGCAATCTGCAATGACACCCCATTTTCAGTAAAATATAATGCACAACAATCCAAGAAGATCTGACTGTCATTGCCTCTATTCACATATGTCGATTATGATACTGCCCTTTCAACTACAGAACATCTACAAAATACTTGGACTCAGATGTTGTTTGGAGCGTAATGCTTGTTATGGAAAAACTAGAAACAATAGTACAAATTAAGAAAACTCAGCAAGCTTACATGATTTCCAAGAGCTATCCCACTTAGGGCTGCTGATTCTATATTTGAACCTAGTAGCCAATCACCACAGATACCAGCTCTTCCATGAGGATCAAAGATGCATGGAATATTAGGTGAATTTGTAGGAAGTGCTGCTCCCCTGTATAGAGCATGTTAAAAAGGTTATTATTAAGGAAGTTAAATATATATATATATATACATACAACATATTAAACATTCCATCATCCATGCACTCAAGCTTTTGAGTTTAGTAGTTATTTATTTTATTTTTAAATCAAGTACTAGAGCAAGAGATCCTATATTGGATGTTCGTAATATCATTTCCTTGATATTGATAGTCACTCCGTCTTTAGGCTTGTGTTCACCTATTAATCTTAGCTTTTGAGTGATTTCTTTAATGAAGGAAAGAGAAAGAGTGGTCTAGTTAGATGTTATGTTGCTCGTTTAAATGAAACTTCTTCAAGAATAGCAATTACACCAAGAAGATGCAATTTGGCATGTGCACAAAGAATATGCGAAGTTACAAACCTACCTTAGCTATTAACCATTTTTAAACGATCAAGATGGTTCAGTGCCAACTTAAGCATTGTTCAACGACATTACAAAATCTCCACTTCCACGTGTTGTTTACATGTGAATTATGTTTTGGCCAATTACCATAACTGAACTCGGGTGAAAAAGGGTTTTGGCAGTGACCCTTTAGACAATCCCATGGCTGCTTCAACACCCTCAAGCATATTTTTCTTTACTTTCTCAGCAGTAGAAGTTGGGATATTCTCCTAACAGAACATCATAGTTGATATCCATCAGTACTTAAACAAAAAAAGTTGAGGTAAATTGCTTCAAATTAGGCTATGGACACCCAAGTATCAAATGTCAACTCAAGGTGTCATACATAGTGATAGTGCTATAAGTAAATGAAATCAGAAATGAACAGGCAGTGACAGATTGACTACAAATAGTCAAATATTTTGATACAGTGCACAAGCAAGGGATAAAAAGATGGCCAAAAAAGCCATTCATTTCACTTCCATTTCTTGCTTTTATACTATTTTTGCTTTGGTGGAGCACTCTTTAATTTAATGAAAGCTCAGAATGTTACTAATTCAAAACCTTTTTTATTTCTCTTTCCATAATTGATATTAAATAATGGAATTAAAGGAACTCTTTCCCTTCATATCGAGGCCATTTTCAAACAAAGATTCCTTCATTCTCCTCCAGGCCTTAATCTAGAGTCCCCAAAATCAATCCATTGATGATAATAATCATGGAAACGTTATTAGAGATTTTCTGATAATTAAAAAAAAAAAAAAAAAAAAGAAGGCATTTGATAAAAATGTGGGTGGAAAACCAACCTGTGGAACCTTGTTCTGTTTCCCAAATGCAGCGGTACTCAGAAAGGTCCAACAGTGGGGCCCATCATTTTGAAAATTTAGAAATTTGTTGTTATTGTTAGCCATCCATGAGATGGAATCAACCCCTTTTACAAAAGCTCCTTCAAATGGAAATGTTACTGCAGCATCTGAGGAAGGAAGAGGGTCCTCGAATGCTGCAAGGAGGGCCCATATAGAACTCAATTCTAACCTCTACAAACACAGAATAGACGGGATCAATTAAGGAGCTTTAAATACTTATTGTTCAGCAAACTAAATAAGCTGGAAAAATTATCAAAAGTTGCACCTTCATTTGTCTAGCAATCAGAGGTAAGCCAGATGTTGCAAGAAGCCGATTAGCACATTTGCCTGCCAGCATAATCAATCCAACATTTCAAAATCTAAATCAAACAGAAAATTTTCTGATAAGCATGATAAAGAAACAGAAAAACAAAGAGATTAATTGAGATTGCAGCTCGATCATAATATTAAATCATGCGAATGATATTTAAACGTCTTGCTTCAGAAATTTTGTGTTTGGGTAGTCAACGCTAACTCATAGAATCAAACCACCTAGCAATTGTCAAAAAGCAACAAAATTTGGAGTCTTCAAGCTTTAAATGGAAAGAAGGAACCATCAACTTGCCATTGTGTGCAATAACAACAGCATCAAAATGCCCGCAAGGTTTTCCATTCTCACTTAAGTGCCACATTCCATTAAAAGGCTCCAGCTTACTTATCCAGCAGGGACGGATCACATCAATCAGAGAAGTCTAGCGACAAAAAGTCAAATAGTAGGAAAGTCAGAGAAAATCAAGGGCAAAAGGTCCCATTTTTTCTTCTGGGATAACTTGTAGACTAGAATTCATTACAAAATTAACCATCAATAATCAATAGTTTCACTCATGTGATTAGGACTACTAAATATTATGCCCATTTAGATTCCATATCATTCATTCAACTATGATCAAACCATGTAATCTAAAGAGTTATATGCACAAATCTTTGCTGTTAACAAGGCAGCGGCTGTTTTAATGTTTTATTTCTTCCAGAAACTTTAGTTCACTCTTCTAAAATGCTCTTTTGCACCTGAGATAGCAACGAGTCAGCAAGTGGCCGCATTCCATTCGTACCAATGTACCTTGGACAGGAAGACATTGGAACAAACCGACCACCCAATTCAAGCTCTCCAACAGTGCCCTTCCACTCTTTAACTAGACCTGCAGCCAACCAACCATCGACCAACTGCGCAAATTGGTTATCAGTCACTGTAAAGAACTGAGCCGCATGATCAAAGATTAGGGGTTCGGGACCAAGACTTCTGGTCCCCATTCTTCCTCCCAACCCATGAATGCCCTGCAATGAAATGAAAATTTGAACTGCCCCCTCCTAGATTAACTAAGTTTATCAAAGATAAATTTTAACCAACATAAAATGGAGTTCAAAGGTTGCATACACATCCATTCACTAGACACTAAAAAGCCTTTTAATCAGGTTTGAGTTGCAATAGTTGATCCAACTTCTGATATACCTACCTCTCTCTCAGATTGTTTTACTTAATGAACAAGAAATTTCTCATTCGGAATATAATTTAATGATTAATAACCAAAAGTAGTCCTACATTTTCATTGAAGTAACAATTTAGCCTCTAAACTTTCATTTATAACGATTTAGTCTATGTACTTTCAAATGGATAACAATTTAGTGCCCTTATGTAACAATTTAGTCCCTACAATGAAAATTCCCATTAAAGTTAAGTGTCAATTTAGTCCCTACTATGTTTATCGATCTACACATAAGAATCCATTAAAATCAAATCTTAACAACATTTTTTCACAATTAGAAGGTATGAGTTTATGGGCTAAATCATAATCAAAGTGCATGGACCAAAATAGTTTTTTTTTTTTTTTTTTTTTTTTCCTAACCCAATTCAATTATGTTTGTCAACATGAAACAGATGTCATCCATGACAGAATCAGTGATAACTAAAGAAAAATTCAAATATGAAAGAGCTAACAAGTAAAAACCAACCGTGTCAAAGACGGTGGAACGAACACCCCTTTTCTCCAAACTCAGAGCACACATTATTCCCGCCATGCCGCCACCAATAATGGCAATAAGGGGGTCATCGGAGAAAGCAGAAGTGAAGGTCACTTGCTCCTGATTGAAAGTTTTCTTCAGAATCGACCTCCTAGAGGTACCGTATGATGATTTTCGACGGAATTTGGTGGTGGGTTTGTTGCCATCCATGGTGGGTTTTCTGGATTTAAGTCTGGAATTAGGTTTGGATTGCGAATCAGATGCTACAACCAAAGTGAAATTCCTATTCCGGTAGGGTTTCGAGGAGAAGATCGAAGGTTTTGAGATTTTGAGGGGTTGGAGAATGAGGGAAGAGGAAATGAAATGGGTGAAGGAAGACATGATCTTTGGAGAGAAAAGAGTGGATGAGAGGAGAGGTAAGCTTCAATAATCCCCTTTTTCGCTCTCGTGCGCGCCATTTTGTTCTTTATATTAGTTAACCAATGGTTCTTCAAACTTCATTTTTTTTTAAATGTTGAAAATTAAAAAATCTCACTTTTCCCTTCTATAGTGTCTCAAAACTAACATTGAAGTAGACTCCAATTTTAGTTTGAAATTTTAAAATATCATTCTTTTAATTCTAAAATTATTTTTGACAATTATTTTTATTGAAACACCCAGTCTTTCTTGAATCCCATTTAAAGAGAGATTCCACTAAGAGCATTTAGAGTATTCTTGAATCATCGCCTTGAAATTATCATCAATCTCTCAATGGAATCTGGTATGTTAATTATTCTTGACAATTCTTGGTAATTTGACATGAATGATTCTAGGGTTAATCTATTCAATATAGATTTAAAGTATTTATGCTAACAAGTGATGTCAGAGCATTCGACAATTATTTTATTTTGCTTTATTTTAAAATATTTATGCTAACAAGTGATATCAGAGCATACGAATTACTCAGGTGAAAAATAGTTGGTCCAAAGAAGGGCTTTTTTTTTTTATCAAGTTTATTGTCTGTACTTTGATTACTACATTGAGATTACTATTTACAATTGGTGTTTTAGCCCAAAGGCCAGACATCATTGTTGTGCTAGGTATATTGTTAGAGAACCCGCCATATATGTGAAATTATTTTGTCATATTTTAATTGTGAGTATATATTTTATTGTTTATTGTTTCAGTTTGTCTTAGTCAAATAATTGGGAATATGAGTTCAGTCCCTAAGTTGAATGGATCGAACTTCAAGTTTGGAAGGAAAACCTATAAATACTTCTTGGGTGTATGAATATGGACCTTGCATTAAGGACTGATAAACCTACTTCTACTAAAGAACAGCTGAGTATGGCTAATATTGAGAAGTGAGAACGGTCAAATCATATGTGTCTAACAAACATTAGGCACTCCATTCTGAAGTCTTTGTAGGGTTTTATCACGGAAAGTGAAAATGGCAATAAGTTCCTTGCTCAAATTGATAAATATTTTGCTAAAAGTGAAAAAGGGAAAGCAAGTAGTCTTTTGACTTCTTTAACTTCCACGAAGTATAAGAGTAATGGAAACATAAGGGTATACATTATAGAAATGTCCAATCTCACAGGTAAATTAAAGTCACTTGACATTGAGATAAATGAAAATTTACTTGTGCATTTTGTATTTGTTGCTTGTTGCATTGTTGTATGTTTATGATGATGAGGATGAATGATGATGAAAAAGATGCGCAATCTATCTCTTGGTACGAAGATGATGTTATGTGTTGGACGATGATAAATTTATGAGCATGCACACCTTGCTAATGCATACAAGTTCTCTTAAGCTAGACCCAAGTAAAAATCTAACCTAAGTATCCTGGTAAGCCTAGGGTCGAACGCCAGGACTCTAGAGTACTCTAACGTAGGTTTGGTCTTTGAATCTATTACAAAGGTTTCCTAATTGCTTGATATGAGTTGGTTATGTACACTAAACTACTGGCAAGCATTCAAAAGGAAAATCAAAGTTCAGAGAGAAAGAAAAATGTATCGTGGATGTGTGGCTTAAGCGTAGATGGTATGTTTTGATTTCCTAGTGGTAATAAAAAGCCTATATAAGCACAATGATAATGAAATGGAAATGGTATAGATGTTTGCTACAATCTAAATGTATGCGTGATGCGTTGGAGATCTGTTCTTTAATTCATGTTCAACATCTCTCGATGCGGATGCCACACTTATCCTATCTCTAGGGGTACATGCTTTGGTTAAAATGAACAAACATGTGACATGAATAATTTTATCTCTAGAATTACTTCATGCCCTAGCTTGATGTGTTCAACCTTTAAGTGCTCTCTTGAGTGACTAATTGTGTTTTCACTTCAATCAGGTGGATTCAAGTAATCAAATTTATGCATTCATCAAGCTAGAAGATTCACAAACACAAATAGTTAAAAGATTAATAGATGGAGATGTGAAGAATAGTAAAAAATGAGATTGAATTAAAGATAAGTCTTAATACAAATAATCTTGGGTCAACTAAGTGGAATAATGAATGGGAATGCACGATAAAAGAAATAAGTCAAGCTGCAGGGTTCGATCTTTTGTCCTCTTTGGCTTGTTTTTATGCTTGTTGTGACCAACTCAGTGGAGGGGTTGAAGGAGACTGATGACGGGCATAAATGCATGTCATCGTAAGCTTTTTATTTAGAATTATGAGGGCTGTTAAGCATAATATGTGGCAATTACGTTAGGAATTCATGAGAAAATGAGTTTGCGTCGTTCAGCATTAAGAATCTCGGCTAACCCACTATATATGCATTATTATGCATCAATTGTCTATCTTTGTAGCTAATGCAAGAATCGGATGCATACGTGGAAGCCGGGCTATCGCAGAGACGATCGCATACGCTCGACGCATGAATATATTGGTCTATTAATCACATGCGAGTGATCGCGTAGACAGTCGTATGGGTGTTGCAGCTATCGCTGAATGCATCCATCGGATGGGAAATTGTGGTCGTCGAGCGAATGCGGTCATCAAATAGAGGATGCGGTCATCACATAATAGTTGCAGTAATTCAAACGAAGCCGGCGTCAATTGCAAGATGCGGCTACACGGATAACCATAATAGAGGGATGAACGCAAGGTTGGTGAAATGAAAGCATCAATGCATATCTCGGGAAAATTAAAAGATGATGTTGACATTTCACCTACCATGCCGTTAGCAGCAGAGATTCAGAAAAGGACCAACATGCCGCAAATGTCAAAATCAGAGCAGGTCCATAATGTTGTCGACGATCAAGCTCTATAAATAGAAACCGTTGAGCATAACTTCGGATCATCCAAGGTTTCCATCCAAGTTTTTACCTTCAGGTGGATCCTTGTGATCCAGATTAACGCGTGAGAAGAAAGCTTGAGAGTTCTTCATCTCCTTCATCCATTCCAAGTGATGATCGGAGCCTTCGCTGGAGTTAGATCTCGAGAGACTTAGCTCCACCACCCTTCTATGGCACCATCGGCAACCTTGACACACATCTGCTGGAAGCAAGACATTGCTTCCAGCTGGTCCTTTCATATTCTCTTCTCTTCTTATATTGTATTGTATTACATTTTGGATTAAGAAATTAATACATTGTATGTTCAATGCATTTCTATGTTTCCTTCGATTCCATCTCCATCTTCCTTTACTTAGCATCCTTAACTTTCATCGCATCACTTAGTGAGACTGTTAGAGTAACAAATACTTAATCATGCGACATAGAAATATGAAGCATGTAACAAACTATCGAGTGGTGTGTGTTGCGTGAGTATTATGAGAAAACCTTATTTGCTTAGTGTGAAGCTATAGCAATGCTTATCTATAAGCGGACACAATGCTTGTCTATGAGTAAAATCAACAAGAACTAACTGCCTGGGAGGGTAAGTGGTTGGTCGCATTAAGCAGTGTAAGCAAGTGTTCACTAGAATAATCTTATGTCAACTAGGATTTTGCGGTTACCTTGTCTTATATATGCGTCCATCACACCTTTAGAGCTGCTCGAGAGAGAGTCTAAAGAAAGAACCTAAAACTTGAGAGAGCTAGGTTAGAATCGATGCTCGGGAGAGCTAGATTAAGATCGCATAAGCAAGAATGGAGACCTAGGAATAAGTTCTGTTTGCTAATATAAATCACGTGCATTTGCGGTGGGCATGTATGTCATGAACGCATTAGTTGGCGTTGGTTGGGGTTGCCCTTGTGGTCAAGCTAGAGTTGCGATGAAGACATCCCCATATTTTATCTGTTTTTCCATGCATTTACTATGCGTCAACATTTGTTATGTCTCTACCTCTCATTCGTATTCTCACCGCTTAATCTGTTTGTTAGGAGTAGAAGTAGTTTATAGCTTATACCCTCCATCATTCTTTTATTCAACCGCCGCAAACACATTACCGCATAGCATTTAGTTAAAAGTCCCTGAGTTCGACCTCAGATCACTCGAGAAACTTGCGTTCGCGTTATACTTGGCGTGAGCGCAAGAAAACTTGTGATAGGAATGCATGGTCATCGCATACATTCATAAACGCATAGTTTCATTTCAATGCATGACCCACTGACGCATGAGTATCAATGCATAGCTTAAGATATGCATCGCATAATTACGTTCACTAATTTTCGTCAAAGACATCTTTCTTGAGCTTCTCTCAAACAGCCCCTCGTTACTAACGATGGAGAATGGCTATCGTCCCTCCTACTTCTTGCTTGCAGACGACAAACGTGAAAAATGACTAACTCTTTAACTAACTACTGGCTAATTTTCTAACTTGCTAACTCCGTAACTTGTAGGCAGCTCCTCCTTATATAGGCAATCAACTCAGCCACTTGGTGATGTGATTGCATTAAATTCCATACCCTAGGACAATCGCCTGCCATTCTGCTTCGATCAAATGTCGCCAGTCAGATGCCCATGCCTGCAAATTGTGATTAGACATGGATTGCACAAGCCAAATGTATCTTTCATGCATCGAGTAGTCTGGACGCATGCCCCTTGTGTTGGGCTTGTCTGCAGCACTTAGTGATTTTTTTTTATTCTTGCATTAAAGTGTGTTAGTTATGCAATTTTTCACTTAAGAAGGTACTTTTGCATGAGTTTATCACATATATGCAATTTCATATATTTTTCTTCATCATGAGTGCGTTTTCATCACTTATAATCCTAATTATTCAAACTTTAAGAGAATAAATACAAGTTATCATACCCCCAAATTTTGAACGATGCTCGTCCTTGAGCATTCCAAAAATAATTCCTTAACATACTCTCATGGTCGTACACACTAGCTCCACCTCTCATCATGTCTTTTTAATCTCAAAGTGCTTGAGATTTACATTTAAAATATAAGCTTGTTCCCATCCCAGAAAAATATATACTCGATCTCTTATGCGACAAGCACATTCTTAAAAAATTATTTTGCTTTCCAAAATATTTCCATATTTCAAGTTCAGTAATGCGTTGGAAGGTTTTCTCGTTACAAAAGTCCTGTAAAAAAAAGGTTTTTATTTCTTAAAGACTACCCATGCATCGATTCAGGTAACTCGCCTTCATTTTGGCTTGCCCCCATGGATATCATGCAGACATCCAACTAGGAGCAAGTGCCTTTCACGACTAAACTCTTATCTAAGCTTTATGTTTTCTTTTTTGGGCTTAGATAGCGGAGTTTGGGATGCATTGGTTCTGCTTACTTATCTTTGTTTTGGCTTGCTCCCACGGGTGTCATGCGGACATCCAACTATGAGTAAGTGTCATTCTCAATCTTGATTCATATCAAGCTGAGTTTACCCTTGTGCATTGATAGTGAAATTTTGCTATTATGTTTAATACATACATACATACATACATACATACATACATATATATATATATACACACACACATACATACATACATATATTGAAGAATTAAATGAAATTATGAATATTTTTACGAATTAGAGAAGACATCAACTCGAACCTCCCCACCCCCAAATTTTGGAGTTTAGCAAGGTCCTCGTTGCTATGGAAACCTAGGATAGGACCAGTGGCATTATGATCCATACCCTATCACATTCGACAGGTCGATGCAAGCTCACACCACCAACTCAGGTATGTCATTAGAAGATGTGATGACAACTTGTTGATAGCAATCTTCTTTTTGAGCAGGAGATCCATAACCTCCAACAGGAGAGCTTCAATTTTCAGACTGAGGTCGGAACTGATCTTCAGATTTTGAGAGACTCAGTCATTCAATCTTCTAATTTAGTTGAGAGAGGACGTGAATTCCTGCTACTCACTTCTTATGACAATATCGAGGCGATCAGTGATGAGGTAACCTATGTCGACATCGAGGATGAATTGGAAGATAACATGCCATATCTAGAGCCAGTTTGTGAGAACGATGAAGAATATGAGCCTAAAATGTCGATTTTTAGGTGATGGAGTTAGAGGTTGAAAGACCTCGCCCATTCCACTCTCTGGTATATCGTTTATTTTTTTAGTTTTGTTCTTTTTGTTCTTAAGAGTTTGATTTTTCTTTATTTTGAATCTTTTGGGTCACTTGAATCTTTTGATTCTTTCTTTTTACCTTTTTTGACTAATATGAAAAATACCAAATTCGATATCTGGTTTTCTTCAAAAGATGCAGAGCCTTATAGCCTTATCGGGGTATATCGACTCATCCAAGAAGGGACCAAAGAAATACGAGAATTTCTTTATGCCTTGACAGAAGATAGGTCACATCGAGCAACCAACGTTAAAAATTTGACCTTCATGGCGGAAGCCAAGTGATAAAATTTACTGCTTTCTTTATTTTTTTTCTAGATTAACCTTCTTTCTAATTTGTAGGGACGACCTGGAAGATAAAAGCATCCTTTTGAGAGGCGAGCCCTACTGCCACACCTCAAAGACTGTGCACGAAAATGACTACAGGGGCAGTTTTTTATTCCCTTGTCTTTATTTTCGTTAGGCTTAGATTAAGATACATTGGGGACAATGTATCGTTTTAAAGTTGAGGATGGTAGTTATATATGCATGTTTGACAAGTCATTGAGCACCTGAGCTTGGACTTTGTGGTTGAGTTGCTGAAATGTTTTTGTGATGCATGTATTGTGATGATGACTTTCTGTGATAGGATTTAGATAACTCTTTATTCAATCTGTTTAGGATTCACAAAATGTATGCATGATTTTTGGGCTAAATTTAAAATTTTTTCTTGATTCCCTTGCATATTTTGAGCACATAACCATCTTATCTGTGGTCTTGAATGCTTAGGATTGGGTTATTTGGTCTATATGCTTATTGTCACTCTGAAAGGTCTAGGTTGTTAAGTAACTGGAGCTCAACTAAGTAATGCATGCTTAGGTTTTTGCCAAACTCTTGTTTGGTATAGTAAAAGCCTGTTGTATGCTAAATAAAAGGCAATCATGTTGTAGAGTAAAATTAAGTATCTATGATAATTTTGAAGGGGATTATTTCTCTTTCTTAGGGGGGTGATTAACCTGACACGGCTATGACACCAGTAGTTTCACTCTGAACTAAAGTGCCCTTAAGGAATGAGTAAGCTTCAATATCTTTGAAGGATACGTTACTCATAGTTGGATGTCTTCTACATAACCTGTGTGGGCAAACCAAAACGAAGGTGGCATAATCTGGATAAGAGTTCCCCTTTTGTTTAAGATAAAAAAAGAAAAAAAAAAAGAAAAAATAAAAATAAAAATTTGATTCCCTTAAGTGTTACATTGCCACCTTGAGTCTAGGGAACTTAATGCTTAATCCCCTGAGCCAGAGTAGGGCGAAAATGAGTGAGAATTGAATAAAACCTTCATGAGCTAGTAGAGACCTAGATAGGATTGGCTAAGCACACACATACATAGGGGATGGAGAATTAGTTTTAAACTTCTTGATTAAGTGCATGCATTTAAATGATCATTTCTTTGAGAAGAGTTTGTTATCTTTAGCCTTAAGATTCGAGTCGCTCATTTGCATCATTAGTTCCATGTCTATATTTTGTTCTACCTTGCTCAGGACAAGTAAGAATTAAGTTGGGGGTGTTGGATAGCTCTCGAAAAGAGCTATATTTCCTTGCTTAATTTAGGCTTGTTAAGGATTTTATGTGTTTATTATCTTATTTTGTAGGTACTGAGCAATCAAGAGGTAGAATTAGTGATTTGATGAGAAACAGGGTTCATTTGAAGGAATTTGGAGGTGATTTGGACATCCAAACTTCAAATGGGAGGAAATTACCAAAATGCCCCTGTGACAGAGTTGCAATGCTTACCCAATGCTTGCCCAAAGCTATAAGGCAAAATGTGCAATTGCAGGAACAACGTTGCAACGTTATGAATTTTGACGAAAAAGTGTTGAATTCGCGTGCGCCTCAAATTTGCACCAGCTTTGCAATGCTGCGTCAACTTGATCGAACGCTTGAGGTCTATCATTGCTCATAAATCCTTGTTGACCAAATAATATTTATAAATCTTTGAAAAAGCAACTCATACTAACCAATAGTACAAGTGGAAAGTCCGACATCAATCCATAAAGAGTTGGTTTAGATTTCTCAATTTAGAAACTTATAGGAAGTAACCAGGGGGGTTTTATGAAGATAATCTATGTATATGCATGAAAATTAAAGTGTGCAGGTGAATTAAAATATGCAGAGTGAGTTGAGTGAATTTTGTGCAAAAACAATCAATCGAACAAAACATCTAGCTTGGGTCGACTTCATTTAATCCATTCCCTTTTGATTCTATCATGGATTATCCAAAAGATCAATGCGAAAATGTCTAATTGAAACTTAGCCTACTCAATTAGAATCCTAACTGGTAGTCCTTAAGGATGAGTTAATTCAAAGAATTAGTGAGAACCCTCCACTAATCAACAAATAAACAAGCATTAAGATTAAGGAAATTCTAAGCTAAACAATCGATTTCCATCGTCTAATCAATTATTTGAGTGAGATCAATTTAGGTTAGAAAGTAATGCTTATTAAATAGGATCGCAAGTTAACTTCACAAACTCATTTCACCCTTGCCTCTAGGTGATTAACTAACGAATGATTACAAATTAGGGCCAATCAAAGCAATCAATTAAACCATCATAACTTAATTTGTCAAATTATCCATGAAAGGTAGATTGAAGAGTAATTACAAGATGAAATCACAATAATTCAGAACAATCCTCAGCAAATTACTACCAAATCTCAATAATCAAGTAGAAATGGAAATAAACTACAAACCTAAACGATTGGACTATTCTATTTGCAAAAAAAAAAAAAAAATTGTCTTTTGTGTTTTATTCAGATGGGTGCAAGGTTAAGATTAACGCAATGCGTCCATTAACGCAAATGCATATTTGCAGAGGACGGGCAACAACGCATGTATCAGTGCAACACACCCCTCAACTCAATGCATTTCTGGAGGACGGGCACACGGTATTTCTACTGGCTCTGTCTCTTATACACATCTAGATGTGTATAAGAGACAGCACAATGGCTCCATTAACGCAAATGCATATTTGCAGAGGACGGGCAACAACGCATGTATCAGTGCAACACACCTCTCAACTCCTGTCTCTTATACACATCTAGATGTGTATAAGAGACAGTGCCTGCACAATGCCATCAAGGACATTGTTCCTTCCCGTGAGATCCCGGGGCTTCTGAATTACTTGGCAGCGTTCCCGGTGTTCTATTGCGAAGCTCGGTTGCCAGCTGCCCAACTTGGATCTCCAAGTTCCTTATTGAAGACACCTGCGACTGCATGACTACATCGTTTTTCTCAATATACTGCTTCAGCAGGGACTCCAATGATGATGAATTAGCAGAGGTGTTTGAGGAGGACGGTAGGTTTTGAGGTTGCGGTTGATGACCCTGATTCTGATTCTGATGAAAAGGTGGAGAATTTCCTCGATTCTCGAAATTATTGCTCTGATGGTTACTCGGCCCCCCTTGGTTGTGATTCCCTCCCCAACCGAAGTTAGGGTGATTCTGCCAACCGGGATTGTAAGTATTGTTGTATGGGTTGTTCTGGATAGCAAACACTTGTTATGGGTTTGATGGGCACATCTCTACAGCATGGCCCCCTCCACATTGGACGCAACTTATTGCGGCCACTTGTGCCGGCGCATTAGGTTGCGCTGAAATTTGAGAGAGGGCACCTTGATTAAGTGCCATCGTTTGTAGAAGAGAGGTCACCGCAGCCATTTGTGCGGCCAAAGTTGTCATTGTATCCAATGGTACAATGGCATTATCGTTTCTTCTTCTCTCGGAGCCTCTACCCCCGTACCCGTCATCCACACAGTCATCCGTGTTTCGTGAAATGCGATGAAGGATGACCTTGGCCTCTGTGTAGGTCTTATCCATGAATCCTCTCGCTACAGAGGCATCAGCAACGACTTGCGTTGATCTATTCAGGCCGTTATAAAATGTTTTCATCAGAACGCAATCAGGAATCCCGATATGCAGACAATTTTTTACCAACCTTCTCAAATGCACCCAAGTGGTGCTCAGAGTCTCATTATTCATTTGCTCAAAATTCAACACATCCTTTCGTCTTCTTGCGTTGACTGTTGGAGGAAAGAATTTCTTCATGAACCATTCCACCAACTGGTCCCATGATGTTATTTCGTTTGGCTCCAACGAATGAGCCCATATATTAGCCTCATCCCTCAGTGTGTATGGGAAGAGGTAAAGTCTGATTCCTTCTGGGGTGACGCCAGAGATGGAGAAAGTACTGCACATTTCCACAAAGCTAGTCAGATGGGCATGCAGGTCTTCACCTTGTAGACCTCCAAATTGCCCCGTGTTTTGTACCATTTGGAGCATGACCGACTTTATTTTGAAACGTGTGTTCTCCTCAACCATTGGTCATGAAATTCTAGGCGAGAAGTCGTAGAGATTGGGCACCGCATAATTCCTCATTGGGATATTGCAGACAATAGCAAGAAATACAGGGTTTTGCGCTGGCCGATTTGCCCCTTGATTTCCTTCGGGCCCTTCATTATTATCTGCATATTGACTCTTCTTCGCCTAGCTCTATTCTGGCGTGCCCTTGCGCGAAAAGTACGCTCGATCTCTGAGTCAGCTTCGAATTTTGGATCGGTTCCAATACTCATAAACCGTCAACCTGTTCTTCGTGTTAAACAGATAATACAAAGAGATCTGTCCTACAAAATACCACAAAAGTATTCAACACTAACCGTTATCAATCCTCGACAACGTCACCATAAACTTGTAACAATATTTTTTTATATCTTTTAATTTAAGCATGTGGACAAATATGAATATGAAGTACTATATACGCTCAAGTGCTTGTGATAAAGACATTTCTATGCGATACTACATTCTAGTTATATGCGTTGTTAATGAGTTGCTCGTAGTATGCGATGAAGTAGTGTGTGTCACAAGTTTC
Organism: Benincasa hispida; assembly: GCF_009727055.1. Lineage (NCBI taxonomy): Eukaryota > Viridiplantae > Streptophyta > Magnoliopsida > Cucurbitales > Cucurbitaceae > Benincasa > Benincasa hispida. Next base: position 50,310,643 of record NC_052354.1, read on the forward strand.
CTTGCGCTGAAACCAAGTATAATTCCAACTCAAGTTTCTCAGAATGATCTGAGGTCGAACACAGGGATTGTTTTCGTTAATGTGATACTTAAGTGATACATGCGACCGGTTTTTAACAATGAATAAAGAATGGTGGTTTATACAGAAATATAAATTGCGATGAAATAAAATTTGTGTTGATAAAGTAAAATCCTAAACTAATATGATACAAGATACAAGATACATGATATGCGATACTGAGGTCAAGAACTGACTGTGAAGTTGTACAAAGAATCGATGTATGCGATGGCAAGTCTTTATGAATGAAGTAGAAGAAGAAAGAGTAAAGAGTAAAAACATCGCAAGTTTGTCAATTGTGTTAAAGATGCAACTAAGGTTCCACTTTCCCTTGGCGTACACCTCTCGGTGATCGGCCACATCCCCATATCTCTATGGTGAAACAGGGATGAACATGATGAACGTAAGGTTGTTCCGATCTCTGGAAATACTTCTTGCTTTAGTTAACGCATTCTTCCAACCTTCTCTCGATAGGCGGAATAACATCTTCGCTTCTGCTCTCACAGGTGAAGATGTCGTCGAGCATGCTTTAGCTAAACTTATTTATTTCCTTAACATAAATTAACTCACTCACTTAATTCTTGCTATTTTTCCAAGGGATTAAGAACACATTATGGAGAAAATGGATTATGAATGTACAGAGGGAGACAGAGAGATGACAATGATGACTATCATAACATTTAATTCTAAAATTAAGCATTCGATACATGCTGTGAATGAGAGATTACAAAAGATGAAATAGAGTTTAGAAAAAAATACGAAAAGAGTGTCAACATCTTGACACAGATCCCAATCGGAGATAGTGCTTGCCGGCATGTGGAAGTGGTGGAGAGGAAAGCTTCCCTCTTAGGCTTACTTTCCTGGTAGAATTGACCTTCGCATAGAGCTTCAACTACGGGAATTGGAAGAATTCTCTGCTCAGAGACTCACCTCTCGGCCTTGTCTTGTGGTTCTCTCGGATCTACTCTGTAAGTCGCTTCAGACTAGCCTCTCTCTCAAAATCAGTATATGCACGTCTCTATATATTCATGTATGTACCAGTATCTATATCTATATATCTTTTTAGGGAATTTGAAGAAGCTATTTATAGGCGAGGCCTTGGCTCTTTGAATTTGTGGTCCCCACTGTATAGTTATGGTAATTCCTGAAATAGCGGAATGGAAAATTCCTTCTGTTACGCAATCAATCCGTCAGAAGTGCACAACTAAAAGTTGTACATTTGTCAGAATCCTCCGCAAATGCGTTGCTCTTCATATCTTCGATCTATCGCCGCATGCGGTGTTATTTTTTTATTATCGAATGCGGTTGAAATTGCGTTGATCGCTAAATCTCTTGATCAATTGTCGCATGCGCCGTCATTGCATTGATCATCTCTTCGTTCTTGATTGATGGGTGCAATGCGACGTAGATGTTTTGTTCATTTCGTCTTTGAGCCATGAACACATGCGGTGACTTATTTCCTGCAAAACAAAAACTGAAATTCTATTCTACCATCGCAATTGTGTTAGTGAGTGTATTGATAACATTTCATAATTTTCGCATTTCTTAGCCAATTTGAATACTATCGACACAACTTTTCTTTCTTTTAGCCGCAATATCTAAATAAAACAGTATAAATAACTTGTATTTCTACAAGTTATCATGAATATAGTGGAAAATTATGTATATCACAAGTTCAATAGGAGTAAATCAACCTTTTTGGTGTTATATGTCGATGACATACTCATAGCAAGTAATGATTGATGGGATTCGAATCCCAAGTGAAAGCGTGTGAACACCTTACTTCCTGCAAATAAATGTTTACATAAACAAAATCAATGTACTAAAACAAAATATGTGTTGAATAAACATGTGAAATAACATGTTTTAGAGAAAGGAAAGAACCATTCTAATATTTATAGATTCCCAAGCTCCTAAAACAATCCTCTTGATATTCCAACGAAAGACGGTCCAACGATCTTGTATACGAACGTCTCCTCGAACAATCTTGAACACGACCATGAGAATAACTTTGTTATTCTCAAAGATTCCAATAGAAGGATAGGTTGTATCCAAATATTGGAAGAGAGTGAAGAGGAAAAACCTTTGGGAGAGTAGAGAGGATTTCTTTTTGTGGCTTAGGGAAAATTTTGCACAATGAATGTTTGTCCCAAAAAGGCCATAAAGAGGACTTTATATAGAGAAGGGTCAATTCCCTTCTCTAAGTCTTTTTTCAATTTTTCCTTGTAGACAATTAATTAAATAACACTTATTTAATTAATTAGCACATTAATTAAATAAATATTTATACATTAAATCCAATTTAATGTGTATATATATTTAATTATCATAAACATCGTATGTCTATTTGCAACACCTCTCTATTTATTAATTAATTCTTTGTAAATCTAATTCACTTGAATTAATTATTTGAATCTCATTCAAATTTTTCTTTCCAACTTAATTTGAATTATAGATCACATCCATAATCAATTATATATTAATCATATTTTACAATTGCATCAAATCGATTTAAAAAATTCAAATCATTCCTCTTTAATATCCTTTAGTGAAGACAGGAACACTCATTTACTTACCCTGAAGATGGGAATGAGTGAATTTCATCTTGTATTATTATGTTCCCAGCTCACCACTCAGTATTGTCTAAAAACTGGTAGGCTTATTGAGTCGACGAACTGGCCAATCTCACCCATACAAATCAAAGGACAATCCCTCGTGAACAGAAGTTCATAATATACTCAGGATTAAGACTAAGTTGCCTAGGTCATTGTAACGTATAAATTTGATCTTGTCTTATGTCACACAACGCATGGATGATTATAACGCAAGTTTAACATAAAATGATGTGATGATTCTAAATAAGCACATGGACAGTGATGAATGATGGAGAGGGAATGTGGATGATGTGTTATGCTTATTCAGACTTTATGCGATACTACTTCAAGTTGTATGCGTTATTAATGGAATGCTTGTAGTATGCTATGCGTTGTCACAAGTTTCCTTGTGCTGAAACCAAGTATAATTCCAATGCAAGTTTCTTAGAATGATCCAAGGTCGAACACAAGGATTGCTTAGTTAATGCGTTACGTTCGTGATATATGCGACCGGAGGTTTTTCAATTAATAAAAAGAGTGTGTATGTACAAGTATTTAAATTGCGGTAAAGTAAAATATTGCGGTAAAGTAAAGTTGCGATAATAAAATAAAGTGCGATAAAAGTAAACCTAAGCTATTATGATACAAGATACAGGATACTGATACATGATACTGAGTTTAAGATTGACTATGAAGATTATACAAAGGGTCGTGTTATGCGGTGGCAAGTCTTTATGTATGAAGCAGAAATAGAAAGGTAATTAATATAAACATCGCAAGTTCATTAATTCCGTTAAAGATATAACTATGGTTTCGATTTCCCTTGGCATTCACTTCTCGGTGATCGGCCACGTTCCCACATCCTTGTGGTGAAACAGAGACGAACGTAATGAATGCAAGGTTGCTTCCATCTTTGGAAGTACTTCTCGTTTTAGTTAACGCATTCTTCCAACCTTCTCTCGACAGGAGGAATGGCATCTTCACTTCTGCTCTCACAGGTGAAGATGCCGTCTAGCATGCTTTAGCTAAACATATTTATCTCCTTAACACAGATTAATTCACTTGTTAGATTCATGCTAATTACCAAGGGATTAAGAAAACATCATGGAGAAAGCAATTAATGGAGGAACGGAAATAGACAGAAAGATGGAGATGAGAATGATCATGACATTCAATACTAATATTTAGCGTCTAATACATGGTGTGAATGATAGACTAAGAAGATGAATACAATTGATGATAAAGAGATAGAAACAAATATAGAAAAGTGCCAACGTCTTGACACAGATCTGGACGGTGAATTTGCTTGCTCGCGGATGGAGTGGATGAAGAGAAGAGCTTCCCTCTCAGGCTTGTTCATCCGTTAGAAGTGACCTTGGTTCAGAGCTTCAACGGTGGGGAAGGATTTACCCTAAGACTCACCTCTTGGCCTTGTCTCTTAAATCTTCCTCGATCTTCTCCGATCAAGCTCTTCAGACCAGTCTCTCTCTCAATATACAAATATCAAAATATGCCCATATCAAGTATATTTTCCAATAGAATTTCAGAGACTATTTATAGGCTCAGCTTTGATTCTCTGCAGTATGGACCCCACTTTATTGTTATGGCAATTCTGGAAATGGTGGAGTGAATATTCATTCTATTACGCGATCAATCCCATCAGAAATGCACAACGGTCAGTTGCACACGTGTCAGGATCCTCCACAATTGCGTTGCTCTTTTGCATCTTCAATCGTTTGCCCGCATGCGGTGTTGTTTTTGATTACCGCATGCGGTTGAGATTGCATTAATCGCTTAGCTCTTGATCGATTGTCGCATGTGCCTGATCGTCTATTCATTTCTGAATGATTGGCGCAATGTGACGTAAATGCATTGTTCTTTTTCTCTTGAGCCATGAACACATGCGGTAACTTGATTTCCTGCAAAACAGACTTGAAATATTCTTTTCTACTATCGCAATGGTGTCAATGGTGTCAGTGGATGTATTGACAACAATTTATAATTCTCGCATTTCTTAGCTAATTTCTCTAAAATTGACGCAACTTTTCTTTCTTTTGGCCGTAATATCTAAATAAAGCAGGATAAATATCTTGTATTTCTACAAGTTATCACACCCCCAAATTTAGATATATGCTTGTCCTCAAGCATATCTTCTACTAAGGCAATAATGCTCAATACCTATCCAAAATTTTGCGTCGATTGATTGCTCCGAATGCTCCACTTAGGCACATTACTTAACATCGAAATTTCCTTCTATCCTTGCTAATTCCTAACAAAGCCCTACTTTATTCTTCTATACTACAAATTTCTGCTCAAAAATACTTTTCTAGTTTTAAAAAGAATGTTTACCTCTTCTTATCAAAACAACTTGATGCGTCTGGATGTGGTGGTTAAACTTTGCGTCATTTATTAAAGACTATTGATCATGGTTACACACTTCGTTTTGGCTTGTTCCCACGGGTTTCATGCGAACATCCAACTACGGTTGCATGCCAATCTCAACTTTAACTCATGAATTTCAGAGGAGTTGTCTCTTGTTTCTTTTATTTTTCTTTCTCATTTTTTTTTGCTTTTCAAATTGCGTTGTTCTTGGAAACCCACCTTTGTTTTGGCTTGCTCCCACGGGTGTCATGTGAACATTCAACTACGAGCAGGCTTCTTTCACAACTTAACTCTTATCAGGTTGGGATTGTTTTTGAGGTTTTCCCTTGCGTTGACATTGGAGTTTATATGATTTTTTTTAATGGTAATGAGCGTATTTTTCTTAATGACTGCATACTCTTGATCTCATCTACTCAGACCTTCCCCACCCCCAAATTTAGATATGCGCAAGGTTCTCATTGCGTTGTTTGGATAGAATAGACAACACTTAGACAAAATTTCAAAAAGAAGGTTTGAGCAGAATTTTGAAGGATAAAAGTAAAACATTGCTATAGCTACGAATTAACTAAGTGTTAGTTAGAAAATACAAGGTGTGGGAAATGTTTCTAAGTATATGCATATTATACATCATGGCACCGCAATGAATAATGCATAACAAAAGATCAAGAATATTGCAAAGTTGACAAAGGATGATAAAGAAGAGGCACAGGAATATAAAGAGAATTGCTACTCAGTTGTATTGAAAATTAACTAAGTATACAAGTAATTACAAATATCGCAATGCAGAACTTTTGCTTGTACAAAGAATCAAAGAATTTAATTAAGCATAGAAAAATAATGAATTGTAGTTATCTTTTGGATTTGATTCAGACGGGTGCACGATTAAAAATTACACCGCACTTCCATTAACGCAAATACATTTTTCTTGAGGATGGGCAACAACGCATGTATTCCCACAACACATCCCTTAACTCAACGCATTTCTGGAGGATGGGCGCACGGTATTTCTACCAGCGCAACACTACCTCAACATAGTGCATCTTCGCTAAGGACGGGTAAAGAACACATACGAGCGCAACACACCCCTCAATGCAATGCATTTGGGTGTAATGGACGCAAAGTGTATCTGTTATCATGGAATGCACCCATCATCGCATTATATACCAATTTTTATTTTTCTTTTTAATTCATCAATAATGCAAGTCGAAAAGACTTTGCGGTGTTCAACGTTTCATCCAGTCATTCACAAAACTTTTAAGAACATCGCTACTAATGCCTACGAATTAAAGGAATTAAACATGACATGGAAAGATACTAATGAATTAAATTGAAGGAAAATACAGAAAGCATGAAAGGCTAATTCTAATAAGCAGTAAATAACGTAATTTTAGAAAGCAGTAAATAAAAGCTGTAAAGAAAGCAAGTAATCATAGATAGGGATGCTGATTGGAGAAAGTTTTCAGAATTACCACAATAGCATCCCTCCACAAGCGGTTAATCTTGCTTGCCCAAGTGAATGGTATCCATGAGTCGATCCACATCGCCCCCGTAATAAGGCTTAATCCGTTGACCATTGACTTTAAAATCGTTATTTTCGTCTTTAGTTGTCAGTTCCACTGTGCCATGGGGAAAGATAATCTTGATCTGGAATGGCCCAGACCAATGGGATTTCAACTTCCCTGCAAATAATCGCAAATGTGTGTTAAACAATGGTACCTGTTGACCTTCGACGGGTGTTCGATTGTCTACGCAGTCGTCATGTCTTAGTTCTCTCCTTATAGATCTTGGCATTCTCGTAGGCGTCCCTTCGCCATTCGACCAGCTAGTTGCAATTTTCGAATTTCCTCGCCACTTGCCAAATCCAAAGTTCAGGCATCTTGCATGCCCATATTGCCTTATGTTCCAACTTGAGCGGCAGTGACAAGCTTTTCGGAAGACCAGGGCAATATAGGGCCAATTGGCGTTTTGTAGGCAGTCCTGTATGCCCACAGCGCTTCGTCGAGCTTGGGTGACCTATCCTTCCTAGAGATACTGACTACCTTCTCTAAGATAGTTTTGATCTCTCGGTTAGAAATCTCTGCCTGCCTATTAGTCTGTGGGTATAAGCGGTTGCAACTTTATGGCTGACATTAAATTTAGTCAACAGGTTGGCGATTATGCGGTTGATGAAGTGAGAGCCTTCATCGCTAATTAAAGCCCATGGCGTTCCATATCGGGCAAAGATATTCTTCTTGAGAAACTTCGCCATTATGACCGCATCATTCTTGGCACATGCGATGGCCTCAACCCATTTTGATACGTAATCAACCGCAACCAGGATGTAGTGATGACCTTCTGATGGTGGAAATGGGCCCATAAAGTCGATTACCCATATATCAAATAATTTGACCTCCAAGATTAACGTTAAAGGCATTTCATTTCTTTTAGACATCTTCCTCGTTCTCTGGCATCTATCACACTGAACAACGTGGGCATGGGCATCCTTAAACAATGTTGGCCAGAGATAGCCACTCTGTAGGACCTTTGCAGCTATATTCCTCGTTCTCTGGCATCTATCACACTGAACAATGTGGGCATGGGCATCCTTAAACAATGTTGGCCAGAAATAGCCACTCTGTAGGACCTTTGCAGCTATCCGCTACCCCCCAAAATATCCTCCGTAAGGGGACTCATGACAGAGCTCCAGAATGTGCTTGACTTCGTGCTCAGGAACGCATCGACGTAAAATGTGATCAGGTCTGAGTTGATATAGGAATGGGTTTTCCCAAAAATAAAATTTGACGTCATGTCTCAGATTCTTCTTCTGCTGGTAAGTATAGTCCTCTGGTACTTGGCCGCAAACGATGAAGTTCACAATGTTCGCATACCAGGGAACATTAATGCCTATTGACATCAGCAGCTCATCGGGGAATCTTTCTTCAATATCTTTTTCTTCCTCCTGAACCTCACATCCAATCTTGACAGATGATCAGCGACTTGGTTCTTGGTGCCCTTCCAGTCCTTGATTTCTAGGTCAAATTCTTATAGGAGAAACACCCACCGTATCAGTCTTGGTTTTGCATCCTTCTTTGTCATCAGATATTTGATCACAGAGTGATCAGTGTAAACCACCACGTTTGTTCCGATTAAGTACTGTCAAAATTTCTCCAGTGCAAATACCACTGTGAGCATTTCCTTTTTCATGGTTGTATAATTCTCCTGCGCATCATTCAATGTTTTACTCGCATAGTATATAGGATGCAAAACCTTGTCCTGGCGCTGACTCAAAACTGCGCCTATAGCATACCCGCTAGCATCACACATCAACGCAAATGGTTGCATCCAATCAGGCGTAATCAGAATGGGTGCGGTGATGAGCGCATCTTTCAATGTATTGAATGCTTCAGTGCACGCATCATCAAAATTATATTCACGGTCAGCTTCAAGGAGTGCACTTAGGGGCCTTGCGATCTGGGAGAAGTTGCGAATAAATCTTCGATAAAACCCAGCGTGTCCCAGAAAGCTCCTAAGTGTTTTCACGTTCACTGGTGGAGGTAGCATGGAAATTGCATCGATTTTCGCCTGATCAACTTCCAATCCTACCTTTGATATTTTATAACCCAGTACAATTCCTTCTTCAACCATAAAGTGGCATTTTTCCCAGTTTAGAACTAGATTCGTTTCCACACATCTCTTCAAGACTTTCTCAAGGTTTGATAAATAGGAGTCATAATTATTGCTGAAAACTGAAAAATCATCCATGAATAGCTCGATTGACACCTTTAAGTAATTTAAAAATATCGCCATCATACATCGTTGGAAAGTGCCTGGCGCATTGCAGAGTCCAAACGGCATGCGATGGAATGCGAACGTACCAAATGGGCACGTGAAGGTTGTCTTATCTTGATCCTCTGGCGCAATTGCTATTTGGTTGTATCCTGAGTAGCCGTCAAGAAAACAAAAGAATTCATTCCTAGCAAGTCTGTCTAACATCTGATCAATAAACGGGAGTGGGAAATGGTCCTTTTTAGTGGCCAAATTTAACTTGTGTAATCCATACAGATTCTCCACCCCATAGTTGTTCTTGTGGGAATTAATTCCTTCTTGTCGTTGGTGACGACTGTCATCCCCCCTTTCTTCGGAACACATTGAACTGGGCTCACTCAGCTGCTATCAGATATCGGGTAGATGATGCCTGCATCCAGCCACTTCACTATTTCTTTCCTCACAACCTCCCTTATGGCAGGGTTCAAGTGACGTTGCCTTTCTATCGATCTCATTTTTCCTTCTTCCAGACGAATTTTGTGCATGCAATATGAGGGACTGATTCCTCGAATGTCTGCCAAGGTCCATCCTAAAGCCTTTACATTGATCTTTAGGATCTGGATGAGAGCATCTTCCTTCTCCTTACTCAGCGAGGCAGATATGATAACAGATAACGGGTTATTACCTCCTAAGTAAGCATACTTGAGTACATAGGCAATGACTTCAACTCTAACATGGGTGGTTCTTCCAAGGATGGCTTAGTGCATTGCGATGTTCGTTCAGATAACTTGAGTGGTTCAAAATTTGACTTAACATGTATTGCGGCGCAATTCACCTCCCACATTGTGCCGATTCTAAAATCTTCTTCCTCCAACTCTTCTAGGGGCTCGTGCCAAGGTTCTTCCTGCAATTCCTCAACATATTGGCAATTCTTCATATCACTTGGGTACTTCAACGCATTGAGAATGTTGAACTTCACTTACTGATCGTCAACCCTGATGGTGAGTTCTCCTTTTTGTACATCGATCAGTGCTCGCCCTATTGCAAGAAATGGGCGATCCAAGATGATAGGCATTTCTCTGTTAGCTTCATAATCTGATATGATAAAGTCCGTAGGGAAGATAAACTTATCCACTTGCACAAGTACATCCTCTATTTTGCCCTCGGGATGCGTTATCGATCTATCGGCCAACTGTAATGTGATTGTGGTTGGTCTTGTGTTGCCTATATTCAGCTTCTTGAAGATCGACAAGGGCATTACATTTATGCTCGCCCCTAGATCGCATAGTGCATTTCCGACCTTCTTCCCTCCTATTAAGTAGGGAAATGTAAAACTCCCAGGATCTTTCATTTTGGTGGGAATGTTGTTTTGAAATAGTGCACTGCATTCATATATTAACACAACTGTTTCATTCTCCTCGATCTTTCTTTTGTTAATAAGTATATCCTTGAGGAATTTTACATAGCTTGACATCTGTTCTAGAGCTTTTATTAAGGGAATATTGATGTGTAATTGTCGGAGAACGTCCAGGAACCTTTGAAATTGCTTACTATCATCTTTCTTCTTTAGCTTGGACGGGACAGGTGGATGATCCCGCCGTACTTCTTGTTTATTTGGCTGTTCATTGAGGTCCTATGCTTGCTGTGTTGTAATGACTGGAGGTTGTGTTGATTTAGAATTCAAGTCTTGATGAGATTCATCTCTTGTGGATGTACTTACTTCTGAACTGGTAATTTTGCCTTTACTGTTTGATTGGTCATCATCGACGGTTAATTCCACTGGTCTTATTATTGAATCTGGTACTGATGGCACAGAGGCTATTGTCTTACCACTTCTCAATGTCATTGCCTGATATTACTTTTTACCTCGCGACCCCGATGCTCCTGAACTGCTGAGCAGCATACCAGGCGCTTTATTCTTCAACTCAATCGCAAGCTGTTCAATCTGTTCTTCCAAATCTCTAAGGGAGGTAGCTTGCGACTGTCTAATTGCCTCGCTCTTTTTGATATAATGTTTCAATGACGTCTCTAAAGACGAGGTACTGCAAGAGGTATCAGATAAGAATGATTGGTCATAGGGTGGTATACTTTGATAACTACCTGGGCTATGGTCCGGATTAATGAAGACCGGAGGGTTGCCTCGATTTCCTTGATAACTGTTCTGATGAAAGTTGTGGCTCCCCTGGTTGTGATTCCCGTCCCAACTTAAAGTTAGGTGATTCCGCCAACCAGGGTTGTAGGTGTTGCCAAATGGTTCATTATAGACAGAGTATATGGCCTATTGATTCCACGGGCAGACTTCTGCTGGATGTTCCTCTGTACATTGAACGCAATTCATTGTGGCCACATGTGTCAACGCATTAACTTGTGCTGAACCTTGAGAGAGATGTCTTTGTTGATTAGCCATAGTCTGAAAAAGCGGTCATTGTGGTCATCTGGTCTACTAGTGTGCTCATTGCATTAGTTGGCATAATGACATCTTCTGCTCTCTCTTGCTTCAAACCTCTTTCCTCGAACCCAATATCAATCCATTCATTTGAATGTCACGAGATGCGATCCAAGATACTTTTTGCTTCCGTATATGATCTGTCCATTAATCCTCATGCTGTGGAGGCATCAGCAACTGCTTGCGTTGGTTGGTCTAAGCCATTGTAAAAAGTCTCCATCAGAATGCCATCAGGAATCCCGATATGTGGATAACTCTTCACTAATTGTCTGAATCCCACCTACTCGGTGCTCAAAGTTTCATAACCCTTTTGTTCAAAATTCAACACATCCCTCCGTCTCTTTTTGTTGACGACTGGAGGGAAGAATCTATTCATGAACCTTTCGACCAACTGGTCCCATACGTTAATCTCATCTGGCTCTAACGACTGAGCCCACCTCTTTGCTTTATCCCGTAGTGTGTACGGGAAAATATATAATCTAAGTCCTTTTTAAGTCACATCGAGCATAGAGAATGCACTGCACATGTCAACAAAGCTCGTCAAATGAGCATGCGGGGCTTCTCCTTGTAATCCTCCAAATTGCCCCACATTCTGAATCATCTGCAGCATAATCGGTCGTATCTCAAAGCTTACATTCTCCTCAACCATGGGTCTTGAAATTCTTGGCGAGAAGTTATAAAAATCCGGCACCGCATAGTTCCTCATAGGAATGTTGCGGTCAGCAGCAAGAAATATGGAGTCTTGCGCTGGCCAATTTTCCCTTTGATTCCCTATGGGTACCTCGTTATTGTTAGCCATGCTTCTTCACCGTTTAATTCAGCCCTGATGTGCTCTTGTGCGAAAAATACACTAGATCTCTGGGTCAGCTTTGAATTTCTGGATCACTTCAGTACTTATAAGCCGTCAGACTGCTCTTCGCGATAAACAACTAGTACAAAGAGATCTATCCTGCAAAATATCACAAACATATTCAACACTAACTGTTACCAATCCCCCGTAACGGCGCCATAAACTTGTAACGTATAAATTTGATCTTGTCTTATGTCACACAACGCATGGATGATTATAACGCAAGTTTAACATAAAATGATGCGATGATTCTAAATAAGCACATGGACAGTGATGAATGATGGAAAGGGAATGTGGATGATGTGTTATGCTTATTCAGACTTTATGCGATACTACTTCAAGTTGTATGCATTATTAATGGAATGCTTGTAGAATGCTATGTGTTGTCACAAGTTTCCTTGCGCTGAAACCAAGTATAATTCCAACGTAAGTTTCTCGGAATGATCCGAGGTCGAACACAGGGATTTCTTAGTTAATGCGTTATGTTCGTGATATATACGACCGAGGGTTCTTCAATTAATAAAAAGAGTGTGTGTGTACAAGTATTTAAATTGCGGTAAAGTAAAATATTTCGGTAAAGTAAAGTTGCGATAATAAATAAAGTGTGATAAAAGTAAACCTAAGCTATTATGATAAAAGATACAGGATACTGATACATGATACTGAGTTAGAGACTGACTGTGAAGATTATACAAAGGGTCGTGTTATGCGGTGGCAAGTCTTTATGTATGAAACAGAAATAGAAAATGTAATTAATATAAACATCGCAAGTTCATTAATTGCATTAAAGATATAACTATGGTTCCGCTTTCCCTTGGCGTACACCTCTCGGTGATCGGCCGCGTTCCCACATCTCTGTGGTGAAACAGGGACAAACGTAATGAATGCAAGGTTTCTTCCATCTCTGGAAGTACTTATCACTTTAGTTAACACATTCTTCAACCTTCTCTCGATAGGAGGAATGACATCTTCACTTTTGCTTTCATAGGTGAAGATGTCGTCTAGCATGCTTCAGCTAAACATATTTATCTCCTTACCATTGGTTAATTTACTTGTTAGATTCATGCTAATTACTAAGGGATTAAGAAAACATCATGGAGAAAGCGGTTAATGGAGGAACGGAAATAAACAGAAAGATGGAGATGTGAATGATCATGACATTCAATACTAATATTTAATGTCTGATATATGGTGTGAATGATAGACTAAGAAGATGAATACAATTGATGATAAAGAGATAGAAACAAATACAGAAAAGTGTCAACGTCTTGACACAGATCTAGACGGTAGATTTGCTTGCCGGCGGATGGAGTGGATGAAGAGAAGAGCTTCTCTCTCAGTCTTGCTCATCCGGTAGAAGTGACCTTAGTACAGAGCTTCAACAGTGGGGATTGAAAGGATTTACCCTGAGACTCACCTCTCAGCCTTGTCTCTTAAATCTTCCCGGATCTTCTCCGATTAGGTTCTTCAGACTAGTCTCTCTCTCAATATACAAATATCAAATTATGCTCGTATCAAGTATATTTTCCAATAGAATTTCAGAGGCTATTTATAGGCTTAGCTTTGACTCTCTGCAGTGTGGACCCCACTTTATTTTTATTGCAATTCCAGAAATGGTGGAGTGAATATTCCTTCTGTTACGCAATCAATCCCATCAGAAATTCACAACGGTCAGCTGTACACGTGTCAAGATCCTCTGCAATTGCGTTGCTCTTTTGCATCTTCGATCGTTTGCCCGCCTGCCTCTTATACACATCTAGATGTGTATAAGAGACAGATCGTGTGCCCGCATGCAGTGTTGTTTTTTATTACCGCATACGGTTGAGATTGCGTTAATTGCTTAGCTCTTGATCGATTGTCACATGGGCCGCCATTGCGTTAATTGTCTATTCATTTATGAATGATTGACGCAATGCGACGTATATAGATGCGTTGTTCTTTTTCTCTTGAGCCATGAACGCATGCGGTGACTTGATTTCCTGCAAAACAGACTTGAAATATTCTTTTCTACCATCACAATGGTGTTAGTGGGTGTATTGACGAAAATTTATAATTCTTGCATTTTTTAGCTAATTTCTCTACAATTGACGCAACTTTCCTTTCTTTTGGCCGTAATATCTAAATAAGGCAGTATAAATAACTTGTATTTCTACAAGTTATCAGTCATCCTAGTGAAATAGAAACCTAACTAGTCAACTGTGTACATCTAGTGGTTATTATTTCATTGTCCGATCTTTTGCAAACTCATTGCATACGATATCTCCACTTGCATGTCACCTACACTGACGCGTTGGATCATTGCATTTGTCTCAAATACAAAGTGGGTCGTATCCATAGTGTTACCAGGATAAGGTACTTTATCTTATCCTTGTACTATAAACCTTTTAGGCTATATCTTGAACATTGATCTCTGTATGTCTCCATACACAGTTTAAGACTCATAAGGTAGCCTCAATTAGTTTATTGGATTTAGGGTTATTAAGAAAAAATAGAAAACAACGTAATGACATTTATTGAATTAACATGAAAAACTCTTTATTGATAACGGTCAATTAATAACATTGACTATCTACGAGTTTTAAGGCATAAAACCCAACAAACTCCCACTTGAACCAAAACTCTATTTAGTGGGTTGTACATGATATCAGAATCCAAAAGACGGGATTATGGTAAATAAATACAATAAACTAGGACATCCATATACCTATTACACATCTCCTATTTGCACTAGATTATACAATATACATGTTTCGTAGACCTAGATTCTCTAGATGACCCTCGAACACTTTAGCCAAGAGAGCCTTCGTAAATGGATCAACAATGTTCAATGTTGTGCTCTGAGGCAATCTTTATAACAATCATATCTCCTCATTGCACAATTTCTCATATCAGGTGATATTTCCTTTCAATATGTTTTCTTCGTTTGTGCCTGCAAGGTTCTTTAGAGTTGGCTACTGCACCACTGTTGTCACAGTATAAGGTGATGGGTGATGACTGGTAGAAATGTACGTTATTATAAGCCTTTTATTTAGAATTATGAGGGCTGATAAGAAGAATATGCAGCGATTATACTAAGAATTCATGAAAAAGTTAGCTTGCGTCGATCAACAATGAAAATCTCTGCTAACCCACTATTATACGTTATTTTGCATCCAAATGTCTATTTTTGTAGCTATTGTAGAAATTGATCGCATGCGGTGAATCTCACTCGCAGAGGTGGTCGCATATGTTCGACGCATAGATGTTGCAGCCATTAACCACATGCGTCCATCACATAGAGGTTGCGGCTACAGAGTAATAACCTTAATAGAGGGATGAACGCAAGAGTGGTGGAATACGATGGTACTTTGGAAACCAAGCATGAACGCATACATTGGGAGTATCAAAAGGTGATGTTGACATTTCAGCTACCACGCCGTTAGTAGCAAAGATTCAGAGCAGGTCCTTCACGCCGTTAGTAGCTAAAATTCAGAGAAAGACCATTAATGCTGTCAGCGATCGAGCTCTATAAATAGAAGCCTTAGAGCCTAACTTCAATTCATCCGAGCTTCTGCCTTAGGGCAGATCCTTGTGATCCAGACGAAAGTGTGAGGAGATATTCCTGTCTCTTATACACATCTAGATGTGTATAAGAGACAGCTAGGAGTTCTTCATTCCTCCAACCATTCCAAGTGACGATCGGAGCTTAGTCGGAGTTAGATCTCGAGAGAGAGTAGTCCACCCCCCATCCATGGCACCACCGGCAGCCTTGACACACATCTGATGGAAGCAAGACATTGCTCATCTGGCTTTCCATTTCTCTTCTATCTCTGTATTGTATTACCTGTCTCTTATACACATCTAGATGTGTATAAGAGACAGCTCCTGATGGAAGCAAGATATTGCCTCCATCTAGCCCTCCATTTCTCTTCTATCTCTGTATTGTATTACATTGTGACTTCAGATATTAATACATTTTGTGATCAATGCATTTCTTTATCTCCTTTGATTCCATCTTCATTTACCTCTGCATTATCATCCTTTACTTTGATTGCAACGACTAAGTAAGATTGCTAGAGTATCGCATACTTAATCATGCGACATAGACATGTGAAGCATGTAACAAACCACCGAGAGGTGTGTGTTGCGCGAGTGTTGTGAGAAAATCCTCTTTGCTTAGTGTGAGGCTATGGCAATGCTTGTCTATGAGCGATCGCAATGCTTGTCTATGAGCAGAATCAATAGTGACTAACTGCCCGAGAGGGTAAGTAATTGAACTCACTAAGCAAAATAAGCAGTGTTCCTAGGGATAGGAATAATCTTATGTCAACCATGCTTTATATGATTACCTTGTCTTATGAGTGCATCATTCATCATTTGGGCTTACTTGGGAGAGTAGTCTAAAAACCAAATCTAGGCTTGGGAGAGACAGATTGGATTGCATAAGCAAGAATAGAGGCTTAGGAATAAGTTCTGTTTGCTATTACACAGCGTATGCACCCTATAGATAGGATATGAAAGTATGCGGTCACATCGCATGCGTCCAGAAGTAGGATACGATGGTATGCGGTCACTTTGTTTATGTGTGGGAGCGTGTGAGTAAGAATAGAGACTTAGACATAAGTCCTATCAATACTATCGCATATGCATCGCATGTGTCTTAGTCAATTGTGTGTAGCATAATCGCATAACTTGTGTTGGTTGGGGTTACCCTTGCGATCAAGATTATTGATGCAGTGAAGTCATCCCTACCACCATTTTATCTATTTTTTCCATAGATCTAATTAGGCATTAACAATTGCCGTGTCTCCAACTCTCATTGTCATACTTCCATTGCTTAATCTGTTTAGTTAGGAGTAGGAGTAGCACATAGCCCTCAAACTTCAATATTCTTTTATTCTTCGCCACAACACATTACCTTATAACATTTAGCTACAAGTCCTTGAGTTCGACCTTAGATCACCCGAGAAACTTGTGTTCTCGTTATACTTAGCGAGATAGCAAGAAAACTTGTGGCAGGAATGCATGGTCATCGCATAGATTTTTAGACGCATATTGCATATCCCTTAGTTCAACGCATGACTAGTGACGCATGGAGAATGAACAATGAACACATATTTATTTACTCCATTTTCCTTACATCAATTGGCAAGTCCATATTTGAAACCACTTCCAAATCACTTAGAAACTTCTTGAGCCAAATATTTTCCTTTGTTGCTTAACGAGCAACTACATACTTAGTTTCCATAGTGGAATCTGCAATGAATCCTTACTTGATACTATGCCATACTACAGCTCTGTCGTTCAGGGTAAACATTGATCTTGATGTGAATTTCCTAGAATCCTTGTCAGTTTGGAAATCAGAGTCGTCCCATCAGGATCAAATCCTTAGCTTCATACACTAGTTTGTAGTCCCTCGTTCTCCTAAGATACTTGGGGATGTTCTTAACTGCAGTCCAATGGTCTAACCCTGGATTGGACTGGTATCTACTGACTATTCCCACTGCATAATAAATGTCTGGCCTAGTGTAGAGCATAACATACATTAAGCTGCCCACACTTGAGGCATGGGAACACGTCTCATATCCTCAACTTCTTAAAGTGTCTTAGGACACTGTTCCTTAGACAAGTGAACCCCATGCCTGAAAGGTAATAAACCCTTCTTAGAGTTCTGTATCGAATATTAGTTCAACATTTTTTCGATATAAGTTACTAAGATAGAGCCAATGTTCTGTTCTTGCGATCCCTAATTATTTGGATCCCAAGTACATATTGCGCCTCTCTCAAATCTTCATTTTGAATTGGGTGTCAACCATTCCTTAATGTCAGCAAGGTACCTTAGATCATTCCCAATGAATAGGATATCATCGCATAAAGTACTAAAAAACTATTTTATCATTGATTATTTTCTTGTAGATACAAGGTTCAACATTTTGATCAAAACCAAAAAATTTGATTGTTGTATCAAATCTATTGTTCCAAGATCTGGATGCCTGTTTCAACCTATAAATGGATCGATTTAGCTTGCAAACTTTTTATTCCTAACCTTAGGCTATGAACTCCTCGGGCTGAGACATAAAGATATTCTCTTCAAGATTGCCATTTAGAAAAGTAGTCTTGACATCCATTTTCAAAATCTCATAGCCATAATATGTGGCTATGGACAAGAGAATCCTTATAGACTTAAGCATAAGCAACAAGGGGAAAAAAAGTTTCCTCATAGTCAATCCCTTCCCTCTGGGTATAACCCTTTACTACAAGTCTAATTTTAAAGGTCTGTACCTTTCCAACTACATCTCTCTTTCTTTTATAAATCCATTCATACCCTATGGATTTAGCCCCTTCAAGTGGATCTACAAGCTACCATATTGAATTGGAGTACATAGATTTCTTTTTAAGGTCCATGGCTTTGACTCATTGGTCTATGTCTACGTCATCCATTGTCTGCTTATAGGACAATGGATCCTCATCACTATCATTTGGTATGACAACCTGAGTTTTAGTTAAACCTAAGTAACGATCAGGATGTATCACAACCCTCCTACTGAGTTGAGGCATTCTCAATGATTGAGAAGGATGAGACTGACCTGAAGTGTTGGCTTCTTCATTAACTCTTGATAAAGGACCAACTACATCAGCAACCCTTGTTGATACTTCAGTAGCTTCACTTAATACTATTTTCCTACGTGGTTTATAATCTTTTATGTGGTATTCCTCTAAAAATGTAGCGTTTGTCGATATAAACACCTTATTTTCTTGAGGGTCATAAAACAGACTATCTCTCGTTTCCTTAGAGTAACCAACAAATTAGCATAATCTTGAACGAGGTTCTAGCTTCTTAGGATTTGTCACTAAAACATGTGCAAGACAGCCTCAAATTTTGAAGTAATGTAAACTCGACTTACGCCCCCTCTATAACTCGAAAGGTGTTCTTGGGGAGAACTCGTAGAGGTTGGGTGACGCATAGTCTCGAATGGGCCTGTTGCGGCCGTTCACCAATAGGATGGGATTCGCCATGACATTATTTTCATTTGGTGCTCTATTTGCTGGTTGTTCCGCGATGTTATCTTTCTCTTATTGTTGTTATTGGCGACTATCTCTCAATCTTCGTCAGAATGTTCTTTCAATCTTTGGGTCGTAATGCGCCAGAGATTGAAAGCTGCAAAGAAAATCAGAAAATTACCGTTTGCACACTGTATTGTCGAAGTCCCAGGCAATGGCGCCAAAAACTTGATGCATTATTTTATGCGATGAAATAATGGTAAGGATTGCATTGGTGGAAAATGCATTGAGCATGTAAGTATTCTCAGTAAGATCCAAGTATAAATTCTACTGAGTTGCCTGGTAAGCCCAGGGTCGAACTTAGGGGCTAAGGAAAACAATATGCGATGGTTATTTTAGATCACTTTGCGGTAACAAATAAATCAAGTGGTTGGTTGGTTTATTGTTTACAGTATAAAATGTATGCGGTGGAGTTAAGAAAAGAATTAATAATACGAAGGATGCAATGAATATGCAGGGAAAAGGGTTGAGAAAGGGTTTAGCTAACACTTCCTAGGAATGCGTTCATTGTTATGTGATCATGCTACATACACACAACAACAAATCATCTCTCAATGCAAATGCTACGGCTTCTAGTTTTAGAATGCATGAAATATTGCGATAATGTCTATAGGACTTACACATAAGCCTCTATTCTTGCCTATGCGATGATGATTGACACACACATACAATGCGACCACATACTACCATAACCTATCTCTAGGGTGTATGCGATGCATGTTGGTAAACAGAGCTTATCTCCAAGTCCCTATCTCTTTCTTATGAAGATCTAATCTTGCTCTCTCGAGTCTAGATTCTAACCTAGCTCTCTCAAGTTTTAGGTTCTTTCTTTAGACTTTCTCTCGAGTAGCTCTAAAGGGGTGTTGGGTGCAACATAAGACAAGATGATTGCATGCAATGAAGATCCTAGGTCATGTTAGCTAAGTACTTCTCAACCCATTTGATAGATTTAGCTACTCATGCATGTTTTAAAGAGAGTGAACAGATGTAGATAAGTAACTTCCATTTTATAGATAAATTGACAATGCAGAATAAGAATAAAGAATATGGTAACAATTTCTTGCTTCCCAGGGCTTTTACACTGTTCTTCTCTACTCTGCTCAAAAGATATTCTTGCTCTCGTAAGAGTTGGCCTTCTCTTTGTCTTTCCAGGCCTCCTGGGTTCTCTCTCGAGCTGACCAGGACGATCTTCTGCTGTCTTTTCCCTTCTCTCACTTTCACCTTCTAAGTATAACAAAAACTAAGAACAAGAACTCTAAGACTAGGCGAACTAACTAACTGAATGAACTTCTTCACTGAAGATGGCCCTCGGTATTTATAGAGTTTTAGGGTGAGAAGCTTTTTCTCTCTTATGTTTACACTGATGGGATGGCATTAATTCTCTGTCTGATAATCCGAATAATTGTCACCGAAAAGTTGAGTGTGCTTGCTATAGTAGGTCGTTAATGGCTTGTCAACTTAATTCGGAGTCGACCGTCATCAGCTTTCTGTCCCATCGTGATTTATTAAGCTTTCACCCAGATGTACCCACCTTGATGCGCCGAATTTATGTGGCCACCTTCTCGAGTAGATTTTCGAACGCAAACGATCGCATAGCCTTGCGGTCGCAATCTATTATGCGTTCAGACGTTAATTTCTTCGGATCGCATTTCTGCCTTGCGTCAATGCATTTTCTTGCACAAAAATATATAAGTTAACTGTTTTAGTGCGATGGACGCATGCGATCGCAATGTTGTGAACTTAATGCTTTTGGACGAATTATTGTATATTTTTATCATCGCAATCCTACATTATTTTATGATTCTGCATTGTAATAACGTGCATTTCTGCCCGTTATCACACCTAAATTTAAACAATGCTAGTCCTCAAGCATAAGCTAAAGATTTCCTTTAAGTCGATCGCCTTCTCTTTCTTAGATTTCTCAAGGATGCCTTATTCGAATCCTATACACCAAAATCTCCTTAATTCTTATCCAAGTCTCTTCTTAAAATATTTCTAAAATTTAGGGATTGCAAGTTTAACCTTCAAAAAGATTTTACTAGATTCCATGGCATCGCATGATTTGTTTCATAAAAAAACTTTTTCACTGGGTTATTTTCAAATGATTTTTATCCTTGCGTAATTTAGACATATTATTTATTTTTATATTTTTTTCTATGACCTTGCGCTGATCCAAGTGCCTAGCCTTCGTTTTGGCTTGCACCTACGTGTGTCATGCGGACATCCAACTACGAGTAAAGCGCTCTTTCTTAGTCTAAACTCATGCCCAATTGGTAGCAGAGTTGCGATAATTTATTTATGCGTTGATCACGATTCCTACCTTTGTTTTGGCATGCCCCCACGTGTGTCATGCGGACATCCAACTACGAGTAGGATCCGATTGCAATGTTATGATTTTTTTTAACAAAAAAAAAATGGCAAGGTTGAAAATGAATACCACATCCCCAAATTTAAAACGCAGCAATGTCCCCATTGCTGAAAGATTGAAAGAAGTCATGCAATGTTCTTAGGAAGTTTCGTAAAGGGTCAGTTTGAAAGAAAGCTAGCAGACCACTAACTTCTAGAAATATTTCATGAGAAAACTGTCCTAAAATTAAGTTGATTCTAGAATATATGGAAAAAAAAATAGAAGTATGCGTTTCATCATTGAAATCGTAATTGGCAAAGAGAAATAATGCGGTGACTTACTAAATTAATCAATGTTAAATGATTATGTCAACTAAAAAGGATGCAATGATGAAATTTTCAAAATTAAAATACGATGCGATAGTGCAAAATTTGGAATAAATAAAGTTAAGGAAAGATATAACCCCAAATTTGCGCTGCCGCCCGCATTATTTGTGGACGCATCCTGCTTTGCGGTAACTGTTTTCTTTGATTACGGTGATGAAATAAAGTAGTTGCGTCTTCGTGTAGTGCCTCCGCAATCGTTCACCTCGATCATTGCAAGGAAAACATTGAGAGGGTCAAATAATAATAAAACAAAGTTAACAAAATGCCATTTTTTTTTGTAGATAAGCAACAAATAGCGAAATGAAAATACTAAAAGGGAATAGAGATAAGTTCATGAATTTAGGATTTCAAAGGATAGTTCACAAAACTTGTGTCCTTGATGAATTTGATTCGCATGATTGTGCAGGGACCGCCCACTTCTTTTTCATTCAGAGTTTCTCAGGTGTACGGAGGCGACCTTGCGATGCCAGTCTTCTCCACGATATATTTTCACTCGTTGCCCATTAACTTTGAATATGTTGGTTCCGTCATCATTGGATAACTCGACCGCACCATGCGAGAATATCTCTCTAACTATGAAGGGTCCGGACCAACGTGACTTTAATTTCCTAGGGAAGAGTCGTAGCCGTGAATTAAATAGTAAGTCCTTTTGCCCGACTTGGAGATTCTTTCCACATAATTGTTTGTCATGCCAGTGCTTTGCGCGCTCTTTGTAGATATTTGTGTTCTCGTATGCGTGAGTTCTCCATTCCTCCAACTTGACCAATTGAAGTTTCCTTGCTTCCCCTACGGCCTTTAAGTCAAAGTTTAGCTTTTTCACCACCCACAGTGCTTTATGCTCTAACTCGAGTGGTAAATGGCATGCCTTTCCAAATACCAATGCATATGGGGACATGCCTATAGGTGTCTTATAAGCGATCCTGTATACCCACAATGCATCATTCAGCTTTGTTGCCTAATCTTTTCGTGAAGGCTTCACCACCTTCTCTAGTACCAACATGATCTCCCAGTTGGACACTTCAGCTTGACCATTTGTCTGTGGATGGTATGCGGTAGCCACTCTATGGAGGATATTATATTTGCGCAGCAATTCTTTGACAGTGTGATTGACAAAGTGGGAGCCTTCATCACTTATGATGGCACGTGGGGTGCCAAAACAAGTGAAAATATTTTTCTTCAGGAATTTGGAGACTACCGCCACATCACTTGCGGCGCATGCTACCGCTTCTACCCATTTGGCGACGTAGTCGACGGCTAACAGAATATATTTGTGACTATTCGATGGTGGGAATGGTCCCATGAAATCAATGTCCAAGACCTCGAACAATTCCAGTTCTAAAATGATGTTCATGGGCATCGTATGTTTCCATGAAATATTACCCGTGCGTTGGCACCGGTCACACTTCATCGCGTAGTCTCTTGCATCCTTGAATAGTGTTGGCCAATAATACCCACTTTGTAATACTTTTGCTGCTGTGCGCTGGCCTCCAAAGTGCCCTCTATAAGGCGAGTCACGACACTGTGATAACATGTGTTGATGAGCAGCATCCGGAACACACAAGTGCAAAATCTGGTCTGAGCCCCTCTTATAAAGATTTGGCTCATCCCAATAATATGATATGCATTCATGTCTGACCGCCTCTTTTGGTGGTCAGTATAATCTTTGGGAAATTGTTCACAAACCAGATAATTCACCACGTCTGCGTACCATGGCAATTCTTCAATCTGAAATAGTTGCTCGTCTGGGAATGTTGCGCTCACCTCTGACTGATTGCGGTCAACCTCTGGATTTTCTAATCTGGATAAATGGTCTGCAACTTGGTTTTCCATCCCTTTGCGATCAATGATTTCCATATCGAATTCCTGGAGGAGGAGAACCAATCAAATCAATCTCGATTTCCATCTTTCCTTGTCATCAAATATTTTATCTTCGACTGGTGAGTGTGAATGCATACTTTAGTTCCCAGCAAATAAGCTCTGAATTTCTCCAACACAAATATCACCGCAAGCAATTCTTTTTCTGTAGTGGTGTAGTTTGTTTGAGCAGGATTCAAGGTTTTACTCGCATACCCGATGAGATGTAGTATTGTTTTTCTCTTCTGTGCCAGCACTGCTCCCACCGCATAACCGCTTGCGTCGCACATTAATTCAAAGGGTAATGTCTAGTCTGGTACGATCAACACAGGTGCGGTCCTTAATGCGTTCTTCAAAATCATGAATGCGTTGAGGCATTGGTCATCGAAGTCAAACTTTCTATCTGCCTCCATTAACACACTCAGTGGTCATGAAATATTTGAAAAGTCTTTTACAAAATGCCTATAAAATCCAGCATGTCCCAAGAAGCTCCTGACAGCCTTT
Organism: Benincasa hispida; assembly: GCF_009727055.1. Taxonomy (NCBI): domain Eukaryota; kingdom Viridiplantae; phylum Streptophyta; class Magnoliopsida; order Cucurbitales; family Cucurbitaceae; genus Benincasa; species Benincasa hispida. Next base: position 50,334,848 of record NC_052354.1, read on the forward strand.
ACATTCGTTGGAGGTGGGAACTTTTCAATCATTTCAATTTTTGCCTTGTCGACCTCCAACCCGTCTCTAGAGACCTTGTGCCCAAGCACAATGCCTTCCTTCACCATGAAATGGCATTTCTCCCAATTAAGCACGAGGTTCGTCTCCTTACATCTTTTCAATATCTTCTCCAAGTTGTTAAGACAAACTTCGTATGTTTGCCCATACACAGAGAAGTCGTCCATGAATATTTCTACAGAGTCTTCGAGATATTTTGAAAAGATGGCCATCATGCACCTTTGGAAAGTGCTCAATGCATTACAGAGTTCAAATGACATGCGTCAAAACGCAAATGTTCCATATGGGCAGGTGAATGTGGTTTTTTCTTGATCTTCGGGAGCAATCATGATCTGGTTATAACCGACATACCCATCCAAGAAGCAGTAGAAGTCATTTCTAGCTAGGCGATCCAGCATCTGGTCGATGAAAGGCAGAGGGAAATGATCCTTCTTTGTTGCCGCATTTAATTTGTGGTAGTCCATGCAAATCCTCCATCCCGTGACGGTCTCTTATACACATCTAGATGTGTATAAGAGACAGCTATTGTCATTTCTCCTTTCTTTGGCACGCATTGCACGGGGCTAATCCACGTGCTGTTGGCTATTGGATAGATGATGCCCGCATCTAACCACTTGGTTATCTCCTTCTTTACAACCTCCTTCATCGCAGGGTTGAATCTGCGCTGATGTTTGATCGATCCTTTGTGATTCTCTTCGAGATGAATCCTATGCATATAGTACGCGGGGCTGATTCCTCTAATGTCTGCGAGCGTCCGATCAATTGCTTTTACATACTTTCTCAGAATGCTCAGCAGCACATTTTCTTGGTCTTCCTTGAGCGTAGAGGAAATGATTACCAGTAGCTTTTCATTCTGCCCCAGAAATGCATACTTCAAGTGGTTATGAAGGGTCTTCAGCTCTATTGTTGGTGGTTGTTCTAAGGACGACTTTTTTGTTTTTCTTTCTTCATTCACTGTCAGCTTATCTTCTTGGGATATGATCATCTCATCTTCTTTGGTTATTTTTTTTTCTGAGATCGCATTGCATGCTACAATGGATGTAATCGCATCCTCATCTTCATTTTCATCTTCAAGCTTCTCTTCGTTATTCAAACTTTGTTCATTGTCGGATTCATTAAGGTCTTCTTCATCATGATATTTCATGGCTCGGATAATGTCAAACTTGAGCTTCTGTCCATTCATGCTCAGCGTGATCTCTCCTTTGTGCACATCAATCTGGGCGTGAACGGTGGATAAGAATGGTCACCCCAAGATGATGGGCACGTCCTTGTTTGCTTCGTAGCCCGGGATGATGAAGTCTATTGGTGATATAAATTTGTCGATTGTAACTAGAACATCTTTCACCTTCCCCTCTGGATGCACAAGAGATATATCCACTAATTAGAGAGTCACCGTCGTGGGCGCAAGCTGCCCCATATTCAGCTACTTGAAAATTGACGATAACTTGTAGAAATACAAGTTATTTATGCTACCTTATCTAGATATTGCGACCAAAAGAGAAGGAATATGCGTTGATTATATTAAAATTACCTAAAAAAATACAATAATTATGAATTAACGCAATTACACCCACTAACATCGTCAAAATGGTAGAAGAGGATATTTTTACTCTGTTTTCAGGAAACCAAGTCACCGCTTGCGATCAAGACTCAACGAGAAACTGAACAACGCATCTCTGTTACATTGCGCCCGTCAATCAACAATGAAGAGACGATTAACGCAATGACGGCGCAATGCGACAGTTAATCCCGAGCTGAATTTCAACCGCATGCGGTAATAAAAACAACACCGCATGCGAGAAACCGATCGAAAGATGCAAATGAGCAACGCAAAGGCAGAGGATTGCGACACGTGTACAACTAACCGTTGTGCAGATTTGATGGTTTGATTGCATAACAGAAGGAATATTTATTCCTTCATCTTCGGAATTTCCATAACAAGAAGTGGGGTCAACAACCAAGAGTTAAAGCTTTTCACCTATAAATACCCTATAGAATTCAACAGAAAGATATACTTGACACGGGTATAATTGATATGAGGGCTAATTGCTGCTAAATTACTGAAAGAGAGGCTGAACTGATTACTGATCGAAAGAAATCCGGGAAAAAAGAGACAAGACCAAGAGGTGAGTCCTCAGTGCGAATCTGCTAGATCCCCGTTGCGAAGCTTTGTGCTTTAGATCCCTGCTACTGATTGAGCAAGATTGAGAGGGAAGCTCATCCTTCCGCACGATCCATCCACACCGACAAGCAAACTCCATCCAGATCGGTGTTAAGACGTTGGTGCTCATTTGTTATTTGTTTCTAACTCTATTTTCATCAAGTGTATTTCACCTTCTTAATCTCTTCATTCACAAATCATGTATCAGACGCTGAATAGAAATATTAAATGTCTCGATCGATTTCATATCCCCTTCTCTGTCTATTTCCGTTCCTCTGTTTATCGCTTTCTTCATAAAGTCTTCTTAATCCCTTAGTAATTAATATGAATTAAACAAGTAACTTACTCTGTGCTAAAGAAATAAATGCGTTTAGCTAAAGCATGCTAGACGACATCTTCACTTATGAGAGCAGAAGTGAAGATGTCATTCTGATATGTCGAGAGAAGGTTAGAAGAATGCGTTAACTAAAGCGAGAAGTACTTCTAGAGATGGAAGCAACCTTACATTCATTACGTTTTTCCCTGTTTCACCCTAGAGATATGGGAGCGTGGCCGATCACAGAGAGGTGTACGCCAAGGGAAAAGTGGAACCGTACTTATACCTTTAGCACAATTAGGAAACTTGTGAAGTTTGTATTAATTACCTTTTCTGTTTCTGCTTCGTACATAAGACTTGTCACCGCATTACACGATCTTTGCATAATCTTCACAGCCAGCCTTGACCTCAATATCTTGTATCATGAAACCTGTATCTGGTATCATAGATTTACTTTAACGCAATTTATTTTATTATCGCATATTTACCGCTTTACTTTACTTTATCACATGTTTATATTCTTGTACAAAACAACTTTGTTAATTGAAAACCCCTGGTCGCATGTATCACAAGTATAACGCAATAACCTCAAACAGTCCCTGGTTCGACCTCGGATCACACCGAAAAACTTGCAGTGAAATTATACTTGGTTTCAACGTAAGGAAACTTGTGACAACGCAGCATACTACAAGAACATTGTTAATTAACGCATATCTAGAAGTAGTATCACATGGATTTGTACCTTGCTTGCATCATATACATCCATGCGTTGTGTGACATAAGATCATTTTTTAAGTAACAGCATCAAGTTAATGCTGGCCTCAAGATTGCATAGCACTTGACCGATGTATAATCCTCCAATGGAGTAAGGTATAGTGAAACTCCTAGGGTCGCGCATTTTTGGTGGGATTATAGATTTTGAACTCTGTGTCAAAGCCACCGTTGCAAACTTACCAATGCCTCTCTTCTTTGTCACCATATCCTTTAGAAACTTCGCATATGCGGGCATCTCCTCAATTGCTTCAGTGAACGGAATATTAATATGAAATTGTTTTAACATATTCATGAAGCGTTGATACTATACCTCATCATTTTTCTTCTTGTTGAGTCTCCGTGGGAATGGTGGCAACTTTATTCTTACGATCCCCTGTTCTTTTGGCTCTGAGGTGGACGCAATCTCTTGTTTCATCGCCTCTTTTTCTTCTTTTTCTTCTCGAGTCAACGCAATCTCTGATTCTAGTGCAATTAGAGTAGTCCAACTAGTCTTCTTCTTGTCCCCTGCCACAATCCTTCCGCTTCGCAACGTCACGACTTGACATTGCTCTTTACCCGTACTCCCTGGGTTGGTGGGAGTTCTGTTGAACTCGGCAGGGTCCCTTGTGGTCTGTTCTTAAGTTCACCCACAATCTGGCCTATCTGAATTTCTAGGTTACGGATAGACGTCGCTTGGTGATAACTAGCAGAAATGCCAGTTATTATAAGCCTTTTATTTAGAATTATGAGGGCTAATAAGTAGAAAATGCGGTGATAATATTTAGAATTTGCAAAAAATTGAGTTTTGCGTCGATTAGCACCTAAATCCTCACTGACCCTAATATTATGCGTTACTCCGTGCCAAAGTGTCTATTTTTATAGCTATCGCAGGAATCAAATGCATGCGTTGGAAATAAGCAATCACAGATAAATGTATGTGCTAAAGCCAGGGGCAAAGACAAACGCATGCACTGAAAGTTGGATTGCATGCGTCCATCGCATGGAAGTGGCGGTGATCGAATGCGTCCATCGCATGGAAGTTGCGGTGATCACTTGGAGATTGCGGCCGCGGAGTAATAGCCATAATAGAAGAGCGATTGCAAGATGGGTAGAATGCGTTGATACTTTAGCTAGATCAAGCTCGGACGCATACTTTGGGAGTATGAACGAGATAAGACGATGTGACAATGCCCATATCGTGACAAAAGCAGCAGTGAGCCATAACGCAATCATGATAGCTGTTGGCGTTTAAACTCTATAAATAGCCCTTTGGACCTTCATTTCAAGACATCCGAACATCTGCCTCAAGGCAAAGGTTTGCGATCACAGATGAGAGGTTGAGTAAGATTTTCAGTGAGAATTCTTCACCTTCACAAATTAGACCGAGTGACGACCGAAGCTTTCGCTGGAGATAGAGCTCGAGAGAGACATCTCCATCATTCATCCATGGCACCACCAGCAGCCTTGACGTAGAGTCCTTCATTTCTCTTCTAACCTCTGTATTGTATTACATTTTAGCTTAAGATATTAAGACATTTTGTAATCAATTCATCTCTTGATTCCTTTAATGCCATCTTCTTCATCATCTTTTTCTTTATCATCATTTACCTTCATCGTTTATTTATCAAAGGCAATCGCAGACTTAATCGTGTAGCCTAGAGATAGGACGCATGTAATAACCCACCGAGAGGTGTGCGTTGTGCGAGTATAGTGAGTTAATCCTCTTTACTTGGTGAAAGGCTATATCAACGCTTGTCTATGGGTTGTTGCATTGCTTGTCTATAATTTAAATAGCCACGTCTAACTGCTAGAGAAGGTAAGAGATGGAATGCACTAAAGCAAAGTATGCATTGTTCCTAGAGATAGGCACAATCTTATGCTCGATGCAACCATGTACTATAGAGATATAGTCATGTGGCTGACCACCAAGAGGTGTGCGATGCGTTAGTGTGATGAGCTGGGATTACTCAGGCAATTTAAGATAATAAATATTACTATGTGTTAATGGTTGTTGTGCATCTACCTATTCTCATCGCAAGTCTTCTAATGCTCAATCTATTTAGATAGGAGTAGGAGTAGTGTGTAAATCCATTAAACTTATTTTTATTCATCGCCTCAAACGCATTGCTTCACAAGAATTATTGAGTGATAAGTCCCTGTGTTCGACCTCAGATTACCCGAGAAACTTGCGTTTGCGTTATACTTGGCGCAAGCGTAAGAAAACTTGTGATAGGAACACGTGGTCATTGCATACTAGATTAACGCATTTTCATTCCAACGCATGACCCCTTACGCATGGGCGTAAACGCATAGCTTAAGCCATGTCTAACGCATGATTGTGTGCGCAACCACATCCTTAATTTTCCTTTCAACACTTAGTTTTGAAGCATAGTTTCCTTCTTTTCAATGTATTGCTTCAATAAACTTCCCAAAGTGGAAGATTGTGGTGCCTACAAACTACTGGCTTGATTACTCGTTTGGCCGTTGGTTCACGGGAATAATCTGGGTGGCTTTCTTTTTGCACCACTGATTGAAAATTTTGCTGTTGATTTTTCCACGCGAAATTGGGGTGGTTTCTCCACCTAGGGTTGTACGTGTTAGAAAACAGATTATTCTTCACAAAATAGATTGATTGTGGATTTCGTGGGCATTCCTCCATTTGATGTCTTTCACCACAAGTAGCACAACTTGTGGTCGTTTGGTTAATTGCGTTCACTTGCCCACTATACGTTGCTGGGCTATTGATTGCGATTCCCTGTATCAAGTTCATCATCGTAGTTATTTGACTGTGAAGGCATGCGATGGCACCATTGTTCGCGTCACTGTCCTTGATTCTCAATCTTTGATCGCTTTCTCTCCAGTCCTCGTGATTTTTAGAAATGCGATTAAAGAGATTCTTGGCCTCATCATAAGTTTTATCCAGCAGACCTCTAGCTGCTACCGCATTGGCAGCGGTCTGTGATACAGGATTTAATCCATGATAAAAAATCTCCATCTGTAAGCAGTCTGGTAGCTGTCTCTTATACACATCTAGATGTGTATAAGAGACAGGTCTAGGAGATTCTTGGCCTCATCATAAGTTTTATCCAGCAGACCTCTAGCTGCTACCGCATTGGCAGCGGTCTGAGATTCAGGTTTTAATCCATGATAAAAAATCTCCATCTGTAAGCAGTCTGGTAAGTCGTTAAACCTCGCCCATGCATCACTGAGTGATTCGTCAATATCTTGTTCAAAATTGGTTATCAACTTCCTTCTTCTGGCATTCTCCGTCGGAGGAAAGTACTTCTTAATAAACTTCTCTACTACTTGCTCCCATAAGGTAATCTCTCCTGGCTCGAGAGAAATAGCCCATTTTCATGCCTGGTCAAACAACGAAAGTGGAAACAAAGTTAGTTGAACCTCCTCAGTGGAGATGTTAGGGAACACAAAAGTGTTGCAGATCTCGATGAAACTCCGGAGGTGGGCATGTGGATCCTCGCCACATCTACCAACAAACTGTCTAGCAGTTTGGATCATCTGCAGCATCATCGGCTTCATTTCGAATCTCAATCCATCAAAGATGGGCCTCATGATTCCTGGGGAGAAATCGTAGAGGTTAGGCAATGCATAGTCTCGAATGGGCCTGTTGCGGTCGTTCACCAATAGGATGGGATTCACCATGACATTATTTTCATTTGGTGCTCCATTTCCTGGTTGTTTCGCCATGTTATCTTTCTTTTGTTGTTGTTGTTGGCGGCTATCTCTCAATCTTCATCGAAACGTTCTTTCAATCTCTAGGTCGTAATGCGCCAGAGATTGAAAGCTGCAAAGAAAATAAAAAAATTATCGTTAGCACACTGTATTGTCGAAGTCCTCGACAACGATGCCAAAAACTTGATGCGTTATTTTATGCGATGAAATAATGGTAAGGATTGCGTTGGTGGAAAATGCGTTGAGCATGCAAGTTTTCTCAGTAAGATCCAAGTATAAATCCTACTGAGTTGCTTGGTAAGCCTAGGGTCGAACTTAGGAACTAAGGAAAACAATATGGGATGGTTATTTCTAGATCACTTTGCGTTAACAAATAAATCAAGTGGTTGGTTGGTTTGTTGTTTACAGTATAAAATGTATGCGGCGGAGTAAGAAAAGAACTAATAATACGAAAGATGAAATGAATATGTGGGGGAACGGGTTGAGAAGGGGTTTAGCTAACACTTCCTAGGATTACGTTCATTGTTATGCGATCATGCTACATACATACAAAAGCAAATCATCTCTCAATGTAAATGCTATGGCTTCTAGTTTTAGAATGCATTCGATATATGCGATGATGTCTATAGGACTTACACATAAGTCTCTATTCTTGTCTATGCGATGATGATTGACACACACACATACAATGCGACCACATACTACCATAACCTATCTCTAGGGTGCATGCGATGCATGTTGGCAAACAGAGCTTATCTCCAAGTCCCTATCTCTTTCTTATGAATATCTAATCTTGCTCTCTCGAGTCTAGATTCTAACCTAGCTCTCTCAAGTTTTAGGTTCTTTCTTTAGACTTTCTCTAGAGTAGCTCTAAAGGGGTGTTGGGCGCAACATAAGACAAGATGAATGCATGCAATGAAGATCCTAGGTCATGTTAGCTAAGTACTTCTCAACCCATTCGATAGATTTAGCTACTCATGCGTGTTTTAAAGAGAGTGAACAGATGTAGATAAGTAAGTTCCATTTTATAGATATATAATCGAAGTACAGAATGACAATGCGTAATAAGAATAAAGAGCCTGGTAGCAATTTCTTGCTTCCCAGGGCTTTCACACTATTCTTCTCTACTCTACTCAAAAGATATTCTTGCTCTCGCATGAGTCGGCCCTCTCTCTATCTTTCCACGCCTCCTGGGTTCTCTTTCGAGTTGACCAGGACGATCTTCCAGCGTTTTTTCCCTTCTCTCACTTCTGCCTTCTAAGTATTAAAAGACTAAGAATAAGAACTCTAAGACTGGGCAAACTAACTAACTGAACGAACTCCTTCATTGAAGATGGCCTCGGTATTTATAGAGCTTCAGGGTGAGAAGCTTATTCTCTCTTATGATTGCACTGATGGGATGACATTAATTCTCTGTCTGATAAGCCGAATGATTGTCACCGAAAAGTTGAGTGTACTTGCTACAGTAGGTCGTTAACGACTTGTCAACTTAATTCGGAATCGACCATCATCAGCTTTCTATCCCATCGTGATTTATTAAGCTTTCACCCAGTTGTGCTGACTCTATGCAGCCACCTTCTCAAGCAAATTGTCGAACGCAAACGATCGCATAGCCTTGCGGTCGCAATCTTGAGCAGATTTTCGTGAGCGCAAATGATCGCATAGACTTGTGGTCGCAATCTCTTATGCGTTCGAAAGTTAATTTCTTCGGATCGCATTTCTGCTTCGCATCAACGCATTTTCCTGCACAAAAATACATAAGTTAACTGTTTTAATGCGATGGACGCATGCGATCGCAATGTTGTGAACTTAATGCTTTTGGACGCAATTTTGTATATTTTTATCATTACAATCTTGCATTGTTTTATGATTCTACGCTGTAATAACGTGCATTTCTGCTTGTTATCAATAATCATCTATGAATGATATAAAGTATTCATACTCTTCTCTAGCCTTTACATTCATTGGATCACAAAGATCTGAATGTATGAGCTCTAAGGGCTCTTTGGCTCTATAACCTTTTCCGCGAAAAGGTCATTTAGTCATTTTTTCTTCAAGACAGGATTCACATGGAGGTAATGAATAATTTTCTAACTTTCTTAGAAGTCCATTCTTTACCAATCTCTCGATCTTGTCAATATTTATATGACCTAATCTCAAATGTCAAAGATACGTATCATCGTTACTTGGAGAAGCTCTTCACTTTTTTGTTTGACTATTCACACTTATAAACATCTTACGATTTAAAAGTGTTTTTTTATTCAGTTGATCTTAACACATATAAGTTATCTTCTAGTCTAGTTAAAACAGATATTCACCAGTTTTCATAACGAACGCTTCATTAGAAGAAAAAGAAACAGAGTACGATTGTTCAACTAAATAGGAAATAGAAAAAGGTTCTTTCTCATTTTAGGAACAATGTATAAGTTTTATAAAAACAAAAATCTACTTCCAAAAAACAACTTAGTAGCTGCACGAGCTGAAATGACGTCTCCTATTCCAACCTTGAGTGTCATTCACCTTCCTTGAGCTGCTGAAAGGAACTAATTCCCTGTAAAGAAGAAAACATGTGATTAGTGGCTCCTGAATCAAGTATCCAGACATCATGGTCATTTTCCATTAAATAAGTTTCTAGAACTAGTAAATCATATTTACCTTCCTTCTCTTTCTTCTTTTTAGCAAGGTACTTGGGGCAATTGTGTTTCCAATGACCATCCACATTGTAGTGAAAGCATTTGTCCTTGTCAGCCTTAGCCTTAGCCTTCCCCTTCCCTCCTTTCTTTTGTTGGATCTTCTTAGAACCAGGGGATGAATGAACAGACTTAGTTCCTGAGGATGAACCCTTTACCTTTCATAAGGGACTCATAAGTATGTAACTAATTAAGAAGGGTAGTTAAAGTGTATTGTATTTTGTTCATAACCGCATTATTATGGAATTGAAGAAAACTCTTCGGAAGAGATTCTTCTTCTCAGTAAGGTACTTAGGACACCTGACTTTGTGTGTCGATGACCGCTCTGTTCATTTCAACAACATTGAACTGAACCATCAGGTCGAGAACATGTTCTCTCGCTGATTGTTCTTCCTTCATGCATGCATTGTAAATGTATTCGAGGGCCTCATGTCGGATCTGAATGGATGGTTGTCAAAATATCTCCTGAAGAGACTTTATGATCTAAACAACGTGCAGACATCATGGCCTCATGCTTCTTGGTAAGAACGTCAGAAAAACTTGCCAAGATGTAGGCTCAGGCCTTGTATTGGCCTTCGTCCAACGATCATATGCATCCTTAATGCTTGGGATGCATTGCGAGTGAAGACTGGAGGATATTCCTCCATCAAGATGAACCGTAGATCATCAATAACTAGAATCGTGTTCATGTTAGATTTCCGTGTTGCATAATTTTTCATTTTCAAGCAAGGAAATGATTGTGGAAGACATTTTGAAACAAATAACAATCAATTGACCGTATTAATTATATTTTTCTTAACCCATTACATAATTATCCAATCAATTTAGCAAAAACACATGTAATTATAGAACCCTAATTAAACTATTGATTTTAGTTTTTGCAATGATATTTTAGAGGTTTAGTGCAACAGCCACCGAAGGGTGATCAACTACTCCTCTCTTGAATTGAGACAATCTCAGCCAACCACTAAGACCAGAATAACTCTTATTTCTATGGTTTTTAGCTATCGTTGTTTCGGTCGAGGATTCATTAACTAGCTTAATTCATCCTATAAGTATGCCCTTTCATTTTCAGATCCTAGAGGTACACTTCAATAGACTACCAAAAGGAAAGATAAATGTTGAAGATTAGCCTAAGAAACCTTATCTATTGCTGGAGTTTGCGTTGTTTTGACTACTATGATCAGGACCTCCAAGGGATGGTCACTTCAGAACGACACGTAGTGGACCATAGGAATCTCACGGTGCAACTTAATGGAGAAGATCGTAGAATACCTTGACACGCATCCCTCTCCCACTTACTATGAACACTTTCCCTATTCACCTTGTTATTAACCTATGCAAATACTTTCTGAAGGGAGGCTGGGCCCAGGGTGACATGAAGCTGAGCATGAATCTCATGGTGTGAATTCTTAGGGACGTGAGAGCTGAACCTTGATATATCACATATACCAATTTCCTCCCACTAAAGTACTCTAATATTTTTAGGGTTTTATTATGCTTAGTTTAAAAACCCAGTTAATGAATTTATCTAAGTCCTTTTAATTTTCTCAATACAACATTTATATTGAATGATTTATCAATACTTGATTTCATTTATTAAACTCTTTTATAAAATCAATCATTTGTTGCATGTTTATAAAATATTTGCCCAATTCACCTTCCAAGTCGGTTCCCAGGTGGAGTTGTTCTATTTTTGTCACCTTAAATACCTCCGCCTAAACAAAGTGTTCCTTAGGTAAAGGTCTCTTATGGGTATTTATTTTATGAATTTAATCTTTTGATTAAATTCATTTTAATCCTATTAAAACAAATTAAAAAGATTAACTTATTTTTAATCCCTTTAGAAATAACTCCAACATAAGTCTAAGTTGATCAATTTTAAACAATTTAAAAATTAATTTGAACCTATGTTTGCATGCAACTCTTGATTATAGATTTCAAACTATCTCATTAAAACTATAACACTTATATTTTAATGCTTTATTAAAACCTATAAATTTGTATCTAATGACATTGATTAAATACACAATTATATTTATCTAAGTAATGCATGCTCAATGCAAATTCTATTTTCATTTTATAAATATAACACTTATATAAATCATACATGAAAATCAAGCATTCACATACATCATTCCACTATGTATTATAACAATTTTAATATAGTATGATGCATGGACATGAAGGAAATCGGGACGATGATTTTCGTGAGTAGTGGAAGCAAGACTATTCCAAATTACAATCATAAATCAACAATACATTTTCAATCGACTTCAATACAAGCGGTTATGCAAATATACAGAGAAATTATAGCATGAAAAAACATAAAGAACATAGAGCAAACTGAACACACATAAGAGGACGCGTCTCCACAATCCGATGCACGACTCTGATCGAACAACTGTAATCATGAGCACTATCTACATGATCGCAACACCGCACGAATACAACACGAACTCTTAGTGCTCATCCTTAATGAACTCCTTGGTCACGAACTCCTCCGCAACAGCAAACGGCCTCCACAGCCACGAACAGCCTCTGAAAAACCTCGACGGTGTCGAGTTGAGTCTAACACCACCAATAAGGTGACCTTGGTATTCTCAGTGTGAGAATCCAGAGGGTGGGCTCTGTTCGGACTTGGTGTGAGGCAGACGAATGGAGGAAACAACAATCGTGTACATGAATGGGCAAGTAGGAGAAGTCAAAGACCTATCGTATANNNGTGTGAGAATCCAGAGGGTGGGCTCTGTTCAGACTTGGTGTGAGGTAGACGAACGGAGGAAAGACAAATTGTGTACACGACTGGGCAAGTAGGAGAAGTCCGAGGCCTATCGTCTAGGTCGATGCCCAATCGTTTAAATAAAGCTATGCGATCATCTAACAAAAGCTATGAGATCGTTTAGCTCGGTCGATTCGACATGATCGTTTACCTTGGGCCAGTGATCATCTAGCAAAGCTATGCAATCATTTAGTAAACACTGCACGATCATTTAGCTAGCACCTATATGATCGTTTACCTAGCCAAACCATCGTTTAGTAAATCTGTATTTACTTGACGACTTCCGTGAGTTTCTTTTCGCCGAAGAGAAAACTCAAAACTTTTCAAACTTTGCAAAAATCTCTTTTTCAAAATAGGAAACTGATTTCCTTTTAAAACCTCACGGTTACAATGATCAATAACCACCCACTACATTTGGTTATTTAAAAGAAAAAGTATTAATTATCTAATAATCAATATTATTATAAATATAAATGATAACCAATTTATCATACTATATTTATAACCTATAGTTTTAATATTTCATCTCATGAAACATATAAACCATAGTTCTTTTTCTATTCCATGGTACTTAATGTAAATCTCATTTACATCAATCCTCCACTAGATGTATCTCATACATCATATCGATTATATAACATATAATTAAAATACCTCTTGTCAATTTGAACATTTCAAATCAACACCAAGAACTGATCCTTCAACATGAATCCAAGCTACCAAGGGGACCTCATAGACCTGTAAATCCGAAGCTCCAATGGTACATGAATAACTGACTAAACTCTTTAGACATGGGATCCGCCATCCGTTAATTGCCAGGCACTCCACTAAAGACCGATAGCTGAATTCTCCTTACTACAAATATATTATGTGTCCATTTTAACCAATGAGCAGTGTAACAACCCTTCGCAGATCGCTCGTAAGTACAATTGGGCCAATAACTGTTATACCCCTGTAGTTACATTTATCTCCTTAAGTACCACTGATCCCTCTAATGAACATAAATCATAGTTCTACTATAACTGAGTCTTCTCTTCCAAAGAGAAGCTGTAGCCATTATGTTTAAGCCTCGGAATCAGCCCTTAAGGGAGCAATCTCTCTACTTATCCATGCTTCGGGAAAGGAGTGAATTCCATATTGTGGATTGAGTTCCTAGCTCCCAGATTAGACAAATCCCCAAAAAGGTAGGCATGTTGAGTTGGCAATTTGGCCACTCTCACCCATACTAATCAAAGGACCGCCCTCAAAGGCAGGAGTTCACAAAACACTCGAGATTGAGGTCTTGTCACCTATGGTCGTTTAGGTAAGATGCAAGTCTCTAATATTAACGAAGTTATATACAGAGTCTAGTCATCTCGTGGTCTAGGTCTTACACAAACTCTTTGTATAGGACACCCCTGCTCCACGTCTCCACATGAATGGTTGGGATCAACCATCTATAGTAGTTTACAACACTTGCAAACCTCTACAAAACGGACCGTATCCGTAGTATCACCAGGATCAGGTATCTCACCTTAATCCTTATACTACAGACTGATTTAGGTTATCACTTAAGGCATGATCCACTTGTATATCACATATACATGCTTAAGTTCACATTAGATAACCAAGGAGCTTCGTTTATTGGATATGAGTAAATGCCAGAATTAAATAACACTTATTTTATGCATTTAACAATGTGCATCTTTACAAAACAACGAGACTCCGGGAGAATTAGGACACCAATCCCAACAAGACATTCTTAATGTAATCATATATAAATATAACATAACACTTATATCATGATGCATGAGCATGCTAATTTAATCATGCATCCATAAAATATAATCCTTATTTTAATTATGATGCATGTACATGTTTATCCTAAGATGAGATTTGTTAATCTATGACATACAATATGTAATATGAATTCAATATTAATCTAAATATACAAAAATTGGACCAACTTTGGCACCCTAATAAAAAAATTAATTAAATTGATATAAATATTATATCAATTTAATTAATTAATATTAATTAAATACAAAAGAAAAATTAGGTCAAATGCTTCAACAGTTGCATCACTCCTCGTGCATGCACTGCCACAGTTTTGTCAAATTTCATAACGTTGCAACGCTGAGGGGCAACGTTACGACGCTATGAATTCTATGCTTTGTGTCATACCACCTCATGTTTCAACGTTGCAATGCCACGATAGCAGCATCACGACACTGAAAGGCAGAATGCCTCTATTTTACGTATTTTCATCTCCAAACTTACCTCAAACACCTCTATTTCTTCTGATCTCTTCAGCAACAGTTGCTCTATCGATCAACACGAACTTACAGACTCAAAGCAACAATTACATTTGCCTAAAACTACAATGGGTCCTCACATTTTAATTATACTAAAAGTAATCTAAGTGCTAAAATCGAAAATATCTAATCTTGCAAACCTTTATTCAAAATGCAACTTTAATAACCCACCTCTAAACTAATTTTTGTTTAAAAAAATACGAAGAACGTAGATGCAATTGACTCTGATAGCAATTGATAGGATTCGAAACCCAAGCAGAAGCGTGTGAATGCCTGGCATCCCACAAATTGATTTTTACATAAACAAAATCAATGTACTAAGACAAAATGTGTAGAATAAACATGTGAAATAACATGCTTTAGAGAAAGGAAAGAACCATTCTCACCTTTGTAGATTACCTAGCTCCTAGAATGATTCTCTCGATATTCCAATGAAAGGCTCCTCCAACGATCTTGAACACGAATGTCCCCTTGAGCAATCTTGAACACGATCACGAGAATAACCTTATTATTCTCAAGGATTCCAATAGAAAGATAAGTGGTATCCAACTATTGGAAGAAGGTAAGGAGAAAAAACCTTTGGGAGAGTAGAAAGGATTTCTTTTTATGGCTTAGGGAAAAATTTGCACGATGAATTCTTGCCCCAAAAAGGCCATAAGGAAGACTTTATATAGAGAAGGGCCAACCCCCTTCTCCAAGTCTTTTTCCAATTTCCACTATTAATTAAATAACACTTATTTAATTAATTAGCACATTAACAAAGTTAATCAATATTTGTTAACTATAGGTACACTCTACTAAAGACCCATAGCTGCACTCTTCTCACTACAGATATATTTTCGTGTCCACAGATCTAGACCAATAACAGCAAGTTAGTCCTTCATGAGTGTTCGTTACTCTAACTGGGCAAATTATCGTTATACCCTTGGGTTACCTCTGACTTCTTAAGTACCATTGCTCTTTTAATGAATAACTTGTTTATGGTTCAACCAATAAATAGAAACCCTCTCGGGCCAATGAGAGGGCAAGGCTCTTTGTTCAATCCCAAAAACACCACTTAAGGGAATACTCATCTACTTACCCTGAAGATGGAAGGAGCGAATCCCATCTTGTATTTTTATGTTCTCAGCTCCCTGCTCGATCTTGCCCCTAAAATGGTAGGCTTATTGAGTCGGCGAACTGGCCACTCTCACCCATACAAATCAAAGGACAATCCCTTGGGAGTTCATAATATACTTAAGATTAAGACTAAGTTGCCTATGTCATCTTAGTGAAATAGAAACCTAACTACTCAACGGTGTTACATATAGTGATTATTATTTCACGGTTCGATCTTATGCAAACTCATTGCATAGTATAACCCCGCTCACATGTCACCTACATGAACGCATTGGATCATTGCGTTTGTATCAAATACAAAGTGGGTTGTATCCATAGTGATACCAGGATAAGGTACTCAACCTTATCCCTATGCTATAGACCCTTTAGGTTGTATCTTGAATATCGATCCCTGTATGTCTCCACATACAGGCTCATAAGGCAACCTTGGATGTTAGTTTATTGGATTTATGGTTATTAAGACAAAATAGAAAACAACACAATAACATTTATTGAATTAATATTTATAACTATTTATTGATGACGGTCAATTAATAACACTTACTATTTATGAGTTTTAGGGCATAAAACCCAACAATGGTGTAGATTGATTGCATGACACTAAGAGGTTTCTCAAAAATAATTTTGAGATGAAGGATCTTGATGATTCCTCTTTTGTATTAGGAACTAAAATACTATGAGATCGCTCTCAAGGTATTTTGAGATTGTCATAAAAGAACTACATTAAAATATTTTGAGTAGATTTGGCATGAAAGATTGTGCATCAGAAGATACTCATGTTGCTCAAGATGATAAATTTCATCTAGGTCAATGCCCCAATATTGTACTTGAGACTAAGGAGATGGAGAAGATTCCCTATGCATCAGCTGTTGAAAGTCTAATGTACGCTCAAGTATGAACGCGTCCATATATTGCGTTCATAGATGGAGTGTTAGGTAGATATTTGAGCAACTCGATGATGGAACATTGAAAATCAACCAAACAGGTTATAAGGTATTTGCAAAGAACAAAAGATTATATGCTCATTTATCGGAGATCAGAAGTTTTGAAGATCATTGGATATTCTTATTCTGATTGTGTTGGATGTCAAGACACTTTGTGATCCACTTTAGGCTATATATTCATGTTAGTTGTGTTGAGATGTATGCCCTAAAGCTCATAGGTATATGTTATGTGAAATAATGATTGACTATTTTAAATATGCAATAATTTATTAAAGAAATATTCAATGTTATTTTATGTAACTTAAACATGTATGTGGTTGATATACAAGTGGATCATGTTTAAGTAATAACCCAAATGGTCTGTAGTATATGAATAAGATTGGGTGTTGTAACGCAGATTTTGATAGGTATGATTGATGATGTTCTATGCTCGAAATGATGCGATACTACCGCTAGATATGCGTTAATGATGGGTGTTCACGTAGTATGCCATGCGTTGTCACAAGTTTCCTTACGATAGAACCAAGTGTAATTCCTCGCAAGTTTCTCAGTGTGATCCGAGGTCGAAATGGGGACTGATTTAGGTTATTGTGGTATGTTCATAATATATGCGACCAGGTTTTCAATCTTTTAAAAATGTGTTTGTACAGGTATATAAATTTCGATAAAATAAAGTAAAGCAGTAAAGATGCGATAATAAAATAAAATACAATAAACCTAAGCTAGATGATACAAGATATAGGCTTCATATACAAGATGATGGGGTCAAGGCTGGCTGTGAAAGTTGTGCAAAGACATGGAATGCGACGACAAGTCTTATGAACAGAATAGAAAGAGAAAGACAAATAATATAAACAACGTAAGTTCTCAATTGCATTGAAGCTACAAATGTTGTTCTGCTCTTCTCTCGGCGTACATCTTTTAGTGATCGACCGCGCTCCCACATGTCTG
This sequence comes from Benincasa hispida, assembly GCF_009727055.1. Classification (NCBI taxonomy): domain Eukaryota; kingdom Viridiplantae; phylum Streptophyta; class Magnoliopsida; order Cucurbitales; family Cucurbitaceae; genus Benincasa; species Benincasa hispida. The sequence continues at coordinate 50,352,605 of NC_052354.1, forward strand.
TGGTGAAACAGAGACTAATGTAATGAATGCAAGGTTGCTTCCATGTCTAGAAGTACTACTCGCATTAGTTAACGCATTCTTTTAACTTTCTCTCGCTAGATCAGAATGGCATCTTCACTTCTGCTCTCACAAGTGAAGATGCCGCCTAGCATACCTTAGCTAAACGCATTTTATATCTTTAACACAGGTTAAGTACTTAGTTAATTCATATTGCTTATCAGGGAATTACGAAGACATTATGAAGAAAGTGATTGATGGGTGAACGAAAACAGACAGAAAATGATAAATGAAAGCTATTGAAAAATTTAATATCTCTATTAATCATTTAATACATAGTGTGTGAATGAAAAGATAAAGGAAACATGAAATACAACGATCAAAGAGATAGAACAGATACAAACAAGTGCCAATGTCTTGGCACTGATTCGATGGAGATCTGCTTGTCGGATAGGATGGATTTGATGGTAGGAAGAGCTTCCCTCTCAGGCTTGCTCCACCAGTAGCAGGGATTTTTGCACAGTGCTTTCAATCGGGTGTTTAGCAGATTAGATCTGAGATTCACCTCTCGGTCTTATCTCGTCTTCTTCCCGGATTTCTTCACTTAAGCACTCAACTCAGCCTTTTCTCTCAACAGTTTTGCAGCATTTAACCTGTATCCCGTAACATACTTTTTCTCTGAAATCTATGGGGTATTTATAGGTGCAGGTCTTTGACTCCAGCCTTGTGGTCCCCACTTATGGTTATGGTAATTCCGAAGATGGAGGGATATTATTCCTTTTGTTATGCAATCAGACCGTCAATTCTACACAACCGTTAGTTGTACACGTGTCTCAATCCTCCGCTTTTGCGTTTCTCAACTACATCTTTCGATCATGGATTCGCATGCGATGTTGTTTTTATTACCGCATGCGGTTGAAACACAACTCTGGATCGACTATCGCATTGCGCCATCATTGCGGTAATCATCTCTTCATTGTTGATTGATGGACGTAATGTGACAGAGATGCGTTGATCAGTTTCTCGTGAGCCTTGAGTGCAAGCGGTGACTTGGTCTCCTACAACACAGAGTAAAATTCGACTTGTCTTCCATCTTTATGGTGTTAGTGGGTGTAATTGCAAACATTTATAATTATTGTAATACTAGGCTAATTTTCATACAATCGGTGCATATTCACTAACTTTTGGCCGCAATATCTAGATAAGGTGGCATAAATAACTTGTTTTTCTACAAGTTATCAGGTGCCTTATCCTGGTGACACTACGGTCATTACCCACTTTGTAATTGTTACAATAGTTGTAAAGTGTTACAAACAATTTTATCCTAGTCGTTAATATGGAGACATGTGAGTGGAGGTATCCTATACAAAAAGTTTGTATAAGACCGGATCACGAAATGATTAGTCTCTCTTTATAACACTATTGATTGAAGAGATTAACATTTCATAGGATGACCATAGGTGAATCGACCTTAATCTTGAGTGAGTTGTGAATTCCTGTATATAGGGTGTTTCTTTGATCTGTATGGGTGAGAGTGGCCAGATTCGTCGACTCAATATGTCTACCATTTTGGGGATTTGTCCGAGTAGGGAGCTAGGAACATAGCTACACAAGATGGAATTCACTTCTTCCTTCTTTAGGATAAGTAGATGAATTGCTCTCTTAACATCTGATTTCGGGTTTTGAATAATAAGGCCTCACTCTCTCACTGACCCTATAGGGATTAGTTTATAATTGGATTATGAATTGTTTTTCATTAGAGGAATTGGTGGTATTTAAGGAGTTCGATGTAACTACATGGGTAAAATGGTAATTTGATCCAACTATAGCTATGAGTAATTCGTGAAGGGACGACATACTATTGATTGGTTACATCCATGGACACAGAAATATATCTACAATGTGAAGAATGTAGTTGTGAGTTTTTAGTAGAGTGACTTACAATTAATGAATGTTGATTAATTTAATTAAAAAGTTTAATTAATTAATCTCATATCATTGGAGCTTCTGATCTGTAGATCCATTAGGTTCTCTTGCTAGCTCATAAGGGGTTAAAACAAGGAACAAATGTTTTTAGAATAATTTGAATTGTTCAAAATATTGAAGAGACATAAAGGTAAAATTTATATTAATGTGATTAATATAAAGTTTAATGTATATTGATATATTTTAATATATAGTTAGTTATAAATATGATTTATAATTCATACTATATCTATAAGAGGGATAGATATTTGAATAAGATTCAAATTAATATACTGTATATTGATACATTATAATTAATTATAAATATGATTTATAATTATTACTATATGAGAAAAATATATTTGAATAAGCTTCAAATATTAATTATATGAATGTAATTCATATAAATTCTATATATTAAATTTATATAGATAAGATTCATATTAGAATTATAGGTTAAAATTAGTATGGATGAGATTCATATTAAAACCATAGGTTATGTGAGATGTTGTTATTTTTCAAATTAATTAATTAATATTAATTAACCATATATAAAATTTTATTTAATATATTGTTTAAATAATATAAAGTTTGAATAACGCCCTTGGGAGTTATTCTATGTAAAATGGGGGGGGGGGGAACATAATTTCCTCTTCATCCATCATCTCACAAAACATTTTTCAAGGAAAGAATTATTCTCTATAAAAGTTATAGATAAATCAATATTTCAATCTCTCTTCTATTCAATTTGATTCTCCAAAAACAAGAATGATCCTACCATCCCATTCTTTGTCTTGAGAATAGCAAGGAAGAACCAGTGGTTTGTCTTGATGATTGATCGTGTTCTTGGAAGGAGCTTCGTGTTCGACGAAGATTTGAAAAGTTTGTGAGATTGTTGAGAGAGGGAAGTGATGCTTAGATTTATGAGGTATGGAAAATATGGATGATATGTGTTGATTGATAGCATTGTGCACTCAAGTTTCCCCAATGGAATCCAAGTATAAATTCCTCTGAGTTTCCTGGTAAGTCTAGGGTCGAACATAGGGACTTGTGAAAATAGTTGCATTGAAGATTTTTATGAAAACTTACGGTAACCAGTGAAATAAATAAGTGTTGGGTGGTTGTTGCATTGATGAAAATAATAATAAATGTGGCAAAGTTTGAAAAGATTTGGTAAATGGGAAATACAATGAATATACGGTGAAACGGGTTGAGAAGGGTTTCGGCTAACACTCCCTAGGATGCATTCATGCTTTGCGATCGTGCAACATGCATACAATAGTAAACCACCTCTCGGCGTGAATGCCATGACTTCTAAGGCTAGAACGCATGCGATAAATATGTGATAAGTCTATAGAGTTTACACATAAACCTCTATCTCTATTTATGCGATGACAATATGACATTCACCCAAATATGCGACTACATAATATCATTCCTATTCCTAGGATGCATGCGATGCAAGTTGACAAACAGAGCTTATTTCTAAGTCCCTATCTCTTGTTTATGAAAGTCTAATCTTTCTCTTTCGAGATCAGATTCTAACCTAGCTCTCTCGAGACATTAGGTTCTTTCTTTAGATTCTCTCTCGAGTAACTCTAAAGGGGTCATTTGCAAAACATAAAACAAGACAATCATAAGCAATGAACTTCCTAGATCATGTTAGCTTAGTTCCTTTCAACCCATTCAACTAGTTTAGCCACTCATGCATATTAAGAGAGTGAGAAGATGTAGAAATAGAACTTCCATTGAATAGATATAAGATGAAGTACATAATAACAATGTAAGTATAGTAAAGAGCTTGGAGCAATTTCTTGCCACCAGGCGTTATACTGTTCTACTCGTGCTCTAAAGATATTCTCACTTTCGTGAGAGTCAACCCGCTCTCTGCTCTTACGCCCCAAGGTTCTCTCTCGAGCCGCCTTGAACGATCTCCGTCGTTACCACTCTTCTCTAGCTCCACCGTAAAATGGAAAAGAAAACTATGAACAGAGGTGTGAACTTGTAAAGTGATGTGAAGTAATCGACTGCTTAACCCCTTCTGTGAAGAATGCACTTGGTATTTATAGGGCATAAAAGGTGAAAGATGGCTTCTCTCTCCTGGTTGTATAGATGGGACAGCTTTAAGTCCTGACTGATGCACTGAATAATTGTCACCGATAAAGCTGGATGTACTTTGTGACCGTTATCGGCTGTCAACTTAATTTAAATCTGACTGCCGTCAACTTTCTATCCCATCGATCTTAATTGTCCTTTCGTCTGGATGTGCCTACCATGTTGCGGTGATTCTTCTTGGGTGAATGCTTGCGAGCATGATCAACACAAAGTCTTGCGGTGAAGTTGTGCTCAACCAATGTATTCGTATGATCGCATTCTTTGCATTGCGTTAACGCATTATTCTACACAAAAATATAAAGATCAACTGCTCTAATGCATTGGACGCATGCGACCACAATATTATAGAATTTATGCTTAATGGACGCAATTTAACATATTCTATCAACACAACCCATCATTGTTTAAGAACTTAGCACTATGATAATGTGCATTGTTGCTTGTTATCACACCTCTAAATTTAAACAATGCTTGTCCTCAAGCATAACCTAAAGATTTCTTTAGCAAGTTAACCGCAAAGTTTTCTTTCCTAGATTTCTCAAGGATACTTCGTTCATAACCTATATGCTAGAATTTCCTTAAGTCTTATTCAAATCTCTTCCTAAAATATTTCTAAGACTTAGGGATTGCAAGCTTAACTTTGAAAAGTACTTTATTGAATTCCGGAACATCGCATGATTTATTTCAAAAAGAAAATTTTCCACCGGGGTATCAAATGATTTATCCTTGCACAAAAAAAATTTCTTCATTGCTATTTTTTTCTAACCTTGCATTGATCCGAGTGCCTTGCCTTCGTTTTGGCTTACCCCCACAGGTGTCATGCGGACATCCAACTACGAGCAATGCACTCTTCCTCAGACTAAACTCATACCAATTTGGCAATGGAGTTGCGGTCATTTATTTATGCGTTGATCTTGGCGATTTACTTTCGTTTTGGCTTGCCCCCACGTGTGTCATGCGGACATCCAACTACGGGTAAGTGCCTTTTACAACCTTAACTCTTATCAATCATGGGTTTCCCATTGCGTTGACAGTGGAGTTGTTATTCTCAAAAATCATCTTTTTGTTTTTTTTTAGCAAGGTCGGAAACAAATACCCACCCCCAAATTTAAAATGCGGCAATGTTCTCATTGCCAACAGATTAAAATAAGTCATAGCGATAGTAAAAAAATGCATTTTAAAGAGAAAATGAAAGAAAACTAGCAAACCCATAACTTCGAGAATATATTTCATAAGGTGAGTATCCTAAGATTTACATTGACTCTAGTATATACAAAAGAGATAGAAGCATATTTTTCATCATTGAAAATCATAATTGGCAAAGAACAACATGCGTAAACTTGCTAAAGTTATCTACTGGTGATATGATTAACGGTAATCAAGGAGGATGCGCGGTGATAAACTTTGAAAAATAATATGCAATGTGAATAGCGCAAAATTTGAAAGTCAAGATAAGGAAGATTACACCCCCAAATTTAGCCGTTGTCGCCCGCATTGTATTGACACATCCATCTTTGCGGCAATCATTCCTTCGTTGGGTTTGCGGTGATGGAATAAGATAAGTTTGCTTTCGCATACGTTCTCGCAATCCAGTGCCTCGATCATTGTAAGGAAAAACAAAGAGAGGGTCAAATTATTTTAAACAAAAAAAAGCTTTTTTTTTTTTTTTGTAGTAATATTACTGAAAAAATGGAAAGATAGCTGAAAAGAATAGTGAAGATTTTGAGTAGTGGAGAAAAGAGTTGAAGACTTAAAAGTTTCCAAAACTTGCTTCCTTGAAAATTTGCGATCATTTGACAATGCAGGGACCACCTACTTCCTTCTTATTCAAAGTTTCTTAGTTCCATGGAGTCGACTTGGCGATGCCAGTCTTCTCCATGGTATGCCTTTACTCGCTGCCCATTGACTTTGAATATGTTGGTATCGTCGTCATTTGATAATTCCACTGAGCCATGTGGAAGTACTTGTCGAATTGTGAACGGTCCGGACTAATGAGACTTTAGCTTTCCCAGGAAGAGTCGCAGACTTGAATTGAAAAGCAAGACCTTCTGCCCGACTTAGAGGTTCTTGCCGCATATGCATTGATCATGCCAGCGCTTGGTGCGCTCCTTATAAATTTTCGCATTTTTATATGCGTTGTTCCTCTATTCTTCTAGCTCGACCAATTGCATTTTCTGCGCTTCCCCTGCTTTCTTTAAATTGAAATTCTTTGTCTTGATGGCCCACAATACTTTATATTCTAGCTCTAAGGGCAATGACATGCTTGGCCGAATACCAACGCATAGGAGGACATACCTATAGGTGTTTTAAATACGATTGTACTTGCGCAACAGCTTCTTTATACTATGGTTGACAAAGTTTGATCCTTCATCACTTATGATGGCACAGGGAATGCCAAAACGCGTGAAAATATTTTTCTTCAGGAACTGGGAGACTACTGCTGCATCACTTGCAGTGCATGCAATTGCCTCTACCCACTTAGAGACATAGTCAATGGCTAATAAAATATAGTGCTTACCGTTTGAAGGAGGGAATGGTCCCATGAAATCAATCCCCCATACGTCGAATAGTTCCATCTCCAAGATAGTATTCATCGGCATTGTGTTTTTCCATGAAATGTTGCCAGTGCGCTAACACCAATCACATTTCATTGTGTAGTCCGTAGCATCCTTAAATAACAAAGGCTAGAACAATCCACTTTGTAAAATTTTGGCTGTAGTATGTTGTCCTCCAAAGTGCCCTCCATAAGGTGAATCGTGGCACTGTGACAATATGCGTTGTTGAGCAGCATCTGGTACACATAATCGAATGATTTGGCTTACACCTCTTTTATACAGATTCAACTCATCCCAATAGTAGTGTCTGCATTCATTCTTAAGCTTCTTCCGTTGATGGTAGGTGTAATCTTCAGGAAATTATTCACAGACCAAATAATTAACGATGTCTGCATACTAGGGCAGTTTTTCTATGCGAAATAGCTGCTCAT
>NC_052354.1:50360677-50367431 GCF_009727055.1 Benincasa hispida
AATTAATATCGCAGAAGACCAATCACTCGGATGGCGCATCTGTAATGGACTACCACAAATTGAATGCGGCCACAAAGAAAGATCACTTCCCTCTGCCATTCATCGATCAAATACTGGACAGATTAGCAGGGAATGATTTTTTTACTGTTTCTTGATGGATACCCGGGTAATAACCAGATCATGAATTAGCTTCTGAAGACCAAGACAAGACACATCATTGTTCTCATTGGGGACTACCGTCATTCTACCCTTCTTCGGCACATATTGTACAGGGTCGACCCACATGCTATCTGCAATGGGATAGATAATGCCCGCATCCAGCCACTTGATAATCTCCTTTTTAATGACCTCTTTCATCGTAGGGTTAAGTCTGCGTTGATTTTCAATGGTTGCTTTGTGGTCATCCTCAAGATGAATGTGGTGCATGCAATATGCGGAGCTAATTCCTCTGATATCAGCGAGCGTTTAGCCGATTGCTCGTACATGCTTTTTGAGAATGCTCATCAACGCATTCTCTTAATCTGCATTGAGCGCAGAGGAAATTATTACTGGCAGCTTCTCATTCTGCCCCAGAAATGCGTACTTTAGATGTGTTGGTAGGGTTTTTAGTTCAAGGGTTGGTGGCTCCACGAAAGAAGGTTGCGTTATTTTTCTTTCTTCTTTCGACTCTTCTTCTTGCATTGCGATCAGTCTTTCTTCCTTGTTTGTTTTTGTTATGATCGCATTGCAAGCAGCTACGAATGCGTTGGCATCCTCTTCTTCATACTCTTCATCAGACTTTTCTTCTTTAATCAAATTCAAGTCATCTTCCGAATCTAGCAGGTCTTCCTCATCAGGAAATTTCATGGCACGAATTATATTAAATTTGAGCTTCTGCCCGTTTATGCTCAAAGTGATCTCGCCCTTATGCACATCAATTTGAGCACGACTCGTTGATAGGAAAGGTCACCCTAAAATGATGGACACATCTTTATCGGCCTCATAATCTAGGATGATGAAGTCAGCTGGCAAAATAAATTTATCAATCGTGATCAGCACATCCTTCACCTTACCCTCTAGATGAACCAGAGATCTGTCAGCTAGTTGGAGAGTCACGGATGTGGGCATAACTTGCCCCATATTTTGTTGTCGAAAGATTAACAGCGACATCAAATTTATGCTGGCCCCCAAGTCACACAGGGCTTGTCCAATATAGAGTCCTCCTATGGAGCAAGGAATAGTGAAGCTCCCAGAATCACTCATCTTCAGTGGGATAATAGATTTGGAACTTTGCGTTAGTGCCACTGTGGCAAATTTTCCAGTGCCTCTTTTCTTGGTTATCATGTCCTTCAGAAACTTGGCATAGGTAGACATTTCCTCAATCGCTTCACTGAGAGGAATATTAACATGTAATTGTTTCAGCATAGACATGAAGCGTTGGTATTGCACCTCTTCATTTTTTTCTTCTTTAGCCTCTGAAGGAAAGGTGGTAACTGGACTTTCACGGTTCCCGTTTCATTTGACTTTGAGGTTGATGCAACCTCAGGTCCTACTGCTTCATTTTCTTTTTCTTCTTCTTGCGTTGCCGCAATCTCAGGTTCAATTGCGATGGAGGTTGATCTGTTCTGCTCCTTCTTTCTTCCCTCCACAGTCTTTCCACTGCGCAATGTCACAACCTGACATTGCTCCTTACTTGAACCCCCTAGGTTGCGTGGAAGCTCGGTTGAACTTGGCAGCGCACCTTACGGTCTACTTTTGAGCTCATTTACAATCTGGCCCATTTGCAATTCAAGGTTGCAGATGGACGTAGCCTGACTTTGAACCACCGTCTCATTTTTCTCTATATATTGCTTCAATAGTCTTTCTAGGGAAGAAGATTATGGTGGTTGTTGTGAGCTACTTGTTTGGTTGCTCTGTTGATCGTTGTTGCATTGAAAGAACCCTGGTGGCCCTTCTTTTTATGCCACAGATTGAAAATTTTGTTGTTGATTCTTCCAAGCAAAGTTTGGGCGGTTTTTCCACTCGGGGTTGTAAGTGTTGGAAAAGGGGTTGTTCTTTACAAAATATACAGATTGTGGGTTTTGTGGACAATCCTCCATCGCATGCCCATCACTACAAGTCGCACACCTTGCAGTGTTTTGACTTATTGCGTTGATTTGCCCACCTTGCGGTGTTGGGCTACTGATCATCATTCATGAATCAAATTCATCATTGTGGTCATTTGGTTTTGCAATGAAACAATAACACTGTTATTTGCATCCAAATCTTTGAGTCTTAATCTCTGGTCGCTCTCCCTCCAGTCTTCATGATTCTTGGAGATGTGATCCAGGATATTCTTCGCCTCATCATAAGTCTTGTCAAGCAGACCACTAGCTGCTGCCGCATTGGCAGCGGTCTGCGAAGCAGGATTCAAACCGTGGTAGAAAATTTCCATTTGAAGGAAGTCTGGCAGCCCATTATGCAGACAATCTCAATCCAACCTTTTAAACCTCGCCCAGGCATCACTGAGCGATTTTTCCATATCTTGTTCAAAATTAGTAATAAGCTTTCTTTGTTTGGCATTTTCTGTAGGTGGGAAATACTTCTTCATAAACTTCTCCACCACCTGCTCCCAAGAAGTGATCTTTCCTGGTTCGAGCGAATAAGCCCATTTCCTAGCCTGATCACAGAGAGAAAATGGAAACGCCGTTAATCGAACCTCCTCAGCAGAGATGTTTGGGAACACAAAAGTATTTCAGATTTCAATAAAACTTCGGAGGTGGGAGTGCGGATCTTCACCACGCCTTCCTCCGAATTTTCCTGCAGCCTGGACCATTTGCAGCATCACCGGTTTCATCTCAAATCTACTTCCGTCTAAGGCAGGCCTCATGATTCCTGGAGAGAAATCATAGAGGTGTGGCGATGCATAGTCCCTAATGAGCCTATTGCGATCGTTTGCCAACAAAATTGGATTTGTCATGACATTGTTGTTGTTTGGTGCTTCATTCCTAGGCTGCTTCGCCATCTCTTCTTTATCGGATTGTGGGTTCTGTTGGCAGTCTCTTAGTCTCCTTCGAAATGTTCTCTCAATCTTCGGGGTTCGCCAGAGATTGAGAGTTTTGCAAGAATTCACAAAAATTACCGTTAACAACTATTTTTCCGAAGTCCCCGACAACAGCGCCAAAAACTTGATGCTTAGATTTATGAGGTGTGGAAAATATGGATGATATGTGTTGATGGATAGCGTTGTGCACTCAAGTTTCCTCAGCGGAATCCAAGTGTAAATTCCTCTGAGTTTCCTGGTAAGTCCAGGGTCGAACACAGGGACTTGTGAAAATATTTGCGTTGGAGATTTTTATGAAAACTTGCAGTAACCAGTGAAATAAACAAGTGTTGGGTGGTTTTTGTGTTGATGAAAATAATAATAAATGCGACAAAGTTTGAAAAGAGTTAGTAAATGGGAAATACGATGAATATGCAGTGAACGGGTTGAGAAGGGTTTCAGCTAACACTTCCTAGGATGAATTCATCCTTTGTGATCGTGCAACATGCATACAATAGTAAACCACCTCTCGGCATGAATGCCATGGCTTCTAAGTCTAGAACGCATGCGATAAATGTACGATAAGTCTATAGGGTTTACATATAAACCTCTATCTCTATTTATGCGATGACAACATGACATTCACACAAATATGCAACCACACAATACCATTCCTATTCCTAGGATGCATGCGATGTAAGTTGACAAACAGAGCTTATCTCTAAGTCCCTATCTCTTGTTTATGCAAGTCTAATCTTGCTCTTTCGAGACCAAATACTAACCTAGCTCTCTCGAGACATTAGGTTTTTTCTTTAGATTCTCTCTCGAGTAACTCTAAAGGGATAATTTGCACAACATAAAACAAGACAATCACAATCAATAAACTTCCTAGATCATGTGAGCTTAGTTCCTCTCAACCCATTCAACTAGTTTAGCTACTCATGCGTATTAAGAGAGTGAGAAGATGTAGAAATAGAACTTCCATTGAATAGATATAAGATGAAGTACAGAATACCAATGCAAGTATAGTAAAGAGCCTAGAGCAATTTCTTGCCACTAGGCGTTACATTGTTCTATTCGTGCTCTAAAGATATTCTCGCTTTCGTGAGAGTCAACCCGTTCTCTGCTCTTACGCTCCAAGGTTCTCTCTCGAGCCACCTTGGATGATCTCTGGCATCACCACTCTTCTCTAGCTCCTCCGTAAAATGGAAAAGAAAACTATGAACAAAGGTGTGAACTGGTAAAGTGATGTGAAGTAATCGACTGCTTAACCCCTTCTCTGAAGAATGCACTTGGTATTTATAGGGCATCAAATGTGAAAGGCGGCTTCTCTCTCCTGGTTTTACAGATGGGACAACTTTAATTCCTAACTGATGCACCAGATAATTGTCACCGATAAAGTTGGATGTACTTTGTGACCGTTATTGACTATCAACTTAATTTGGATCCGACTGCCATCAGCTTTCTGTCCCATCGATCTTAATTTTCCTTTCGCTCGGTTGCGTTCACCATGTTGCGGTCATTCTTCTTAGGTTAATGTTTGCGAGCATGATCAACGCAAAGTCTTGTGGTGAAGTTGCGCTCGACCAATGTATTCCTATGATCACATTCTTTGCATTGCGTTAACGCATTATTCTGCACAAAAATATAAAGATCAACTGCTCTAATGCATTGGACGCATGCGACCGCAATATTATAGAATTTATGCTTAATGGATGCAATTTAACATATTCTATCAACGCAATCCAACATTGTTTAAGAACTTAGCACTATGATAACGTGCATTTCTGCCCGTTATCAGGAAGCAGTGAAGAATGTTTTCAAAGATTAGTTTTCTTTCTCTTCTCCTATATCAGCATGCTTACCTATAAATGTATGTTTATCCTGTATTGCATGTTTTTCTGTTTTTCCTTGAATTCCAAAATGAATTTTGAAAGCACATGCATTCACGCGCTTCCGTTGAGGAATTCTTTTTTTTCAATTGGTATCAAAGTCAAATCGTGCCTTTAATTTTTGTTTTGGAATTAAAAACAGAGAAGAGGTGGGTATCTTACTTTGCATTTGATGTATGGGTTTGCAAAATAGGCAATTTCAAATTTTGGAATTTTAGATTAGTGCTTCAATGTGATTAAAGTTGTAAGGGCCCATTGTTTTGGGCATTTTCATTTTTGTAATAGAATCTGTAAGTCTGTGTCGATCAAGGAGCAAGAGTTGCTGAAGAGATCGGTTCAAAATGAAGCAAAACCAGGCCAAGAACAAAGCAGAGAAATGCATTTTGTCTTGGAGCGTAAAAGCAGAGTGTTGCAATGCTAAGCTTTACACTGTGGCATAGAAGCTCAACGTCATGGTGCTTGCTGAGCATTGCGACGATGGAGGCAACATAGTGTTACGTTCCAGCAGAAGCATCGCAATGCTTCAGGACTGACATGCGTGCATTCTAGTCAGTTAGAGGTTGTGGGTTTGAGCTTCAGAAGCGGTTTTGGAGCAGTTTTTTTGGTTCTAATTTTGTTTTTTTTTTTTTTTTACTTTTAATTAATTAAATTACTATAATCTGTTATATTAATTTTATTGAATTTAGGGGTGCCAAAATTTGGTCTATTTTTGGTGTCTATTTAATTTTACTTATGATGTATGATTTGTTGGGTTTTATGTCCTAAAACTCATGGTTTGTAAACAATAAACTTATTCTGTAAATCAATAGAGTTGTTATTTGAAGTTTTGATTCAATAAAGTTGTTATTGAATATATGAATTGCTCATTTCGTTTTAGAAATAAATCCAATAAACTAAAAGATCCATGACTATTACATGAGTACTTGAACTATATGTGGAGACATAAGAGTGGATTAGGTTCGAGTAAATAGTCAAAATGATCTATAGTATACGAATAAGATTGGGTGCCTTATTCTGGTAACACTATCGGATGCGACCCACTATGTATTTGTTACAATGCGATGTAAAGTGCTACAAATGAAATGATCCTAATTCGTTCATGTGGTGACATGAGAAGTGGGGGCATCATGTGTAATGAATTTGCATAAGATCGAATCAAGAAATAAGTCACTCTTACTTTATAATGTTGCTTACTGTTTGAGACTGACTATTTCATAGAGATGACCTAGGTAACTTGACCTTAATCCTAAGCTAACTATGAACTCTTGTTTATTCGGGATTATCCTTAGATTTGCATAGGTGAGGGTTGGCTCAATAAGCCTCCCATTTCAGAGGTAAGACCAGATAGATAGCTGGGAAAATAAGGTGCAACAAGGAATTCGCTCCTACCCACTTTCAAGGATAGTAGAGAGCTGTTCCCTTAAGTGCTGACTCCGGGTCTTGAACAAGGGGCCCCACCCTCTCATTGGCCTGAGAGGGACTCGGTTTGATGATCAGATCACAAACCAATTGTTCATTAGAAGATCAGTGGGACTTAAGGGACAAGAGGTAATCTCGAGGGTAAAACATGAAGGATCTCATATCTAAGAGTTCCATGAGCGCGTTCGGATCGCTCCCATCTCACAGTGATCGAAATGAAAATATATACATTCAACACATACAGTTATGCAAACAAATATTAATTAACGACATGCTTGAACAAGATAATAACAAGGGAAAGAGTTCCATACCAGTTGAAGATGTTTTTCACACTTCGGAACTCCAAGCAGCAGAACCCTCCTTACTATCTACCAACGCCTAGCAATAGCGTCAACAAAAGCAGCACGAACAACTGCACGAACATGAACGTCACGGGGACGAC
>NC_052354.1:50370936-50377747 GCF_009727055.1 Benincasa hispida
CTTAATGGCAAGAGTTCCCAACTCACTCAAGATTGAGGTCATATTACCTATGGTCATTCTAGTGAAGTGAAGTCTCTGTCATGAATGGTGTTATATAACGAGACGTTAACACTTTGTGGTCAGGTCTTATACAAACTCTTTGTATAGGACGCCCCCGTTCGCATGTCCCCAACACGAATGATCAGGATCAGACCATCTATGATAAGTCACAACACTTGTGACCATTCCAAAAAGTGGGTCGCATCCGTAGTGTTACCAGGATAAGGTTTCCCTCCTATATCCATATACTACAAATCATTTTGGTTATCACTCAAGACATGATCTACTTGTATGTCACCACATACATGTTTGAGTCCCATACAGATAACCAGGGATTTTATGTTTATTGGTTTGTGGTAAAGCAAATAAAACAAGTAACTGAGCAAAAATACAAGATGTGAAGTAAATATCATATATTAACAACACAAGCGTTCGTACAAACTGTTTACAAACTACAAGACACGAGACTTTAGGGCATCAACCCCAACAATAGTCATTTGACCCAGTTGTTATTACGAATAACCTGTGAAGGGTAAACTTACTAATTATATCAAGTGGACACAATATATCTACAGTGAGGGGATTGCAATTGTTGGGCTATAGTGGAGTGACCCAGGGGGTTAATTCGATGTAAAGAGTTTAGCCAATTAATCTCGGATCGTTGGAGCCCATGATCTGTAGGTCCATTAGGTCCCCCTACTAGCTCCCAAACGAAATAAGCCTAAGAATAGCATGATAAGTTTATTTGAAACGTTCAAATTCGAATTAAGGGATTAGAAATTATATGTCATATAATTACAAATTTAATTTTGGAATGAAACAAAATTAGAGAATCAATTAAATATTTAAATATGATTTAGATATTAATTTTATGAATAGGGATTCATGGTGCTAGAATTGGTGTTAAATTAATTTAATATTTAATATTAAATTAATTGGTATTAATTAAATTGTTTAACTAACTATTAATTATTAATTTTATTAGAAAAATTAATTATTAAATTAATTTTTGTAAAATTAATAAAAAAAATTCAGTCTTAATTAAAAGAATTAAAATTGAAAAAGGATTTAGATTTTGAAAATCAATTTTAAAATCAAAAAAGGAAAATTGGAAAGTGGAAAACCTCAAAAGTGAGATTTTCCCACTTTCAAGCTACCAAGTTAGTCACTCTTCCACTCCCAATTCTAGCTCAATTTTGAAGGTGGAGCTGGAATTACTTCAGGCAATATATTCTTGCATGAAGTCTCGATATAAAATACTCAGATTTGAGTGGAAAAAGTGATAACTTGTAGAAATACAAGTTATTTATGCCACCTTATCTAGATATTGCGGCCAAAATTTAGTAATTATGCGCCAATTGTATGAAAATTAACCAAGTATGACAATAATTATAAATGTTTGCAATTACACCTACTAATGCCAAAAAGATGGAGGACAAGCCAAACTTTACTCTGTTTTGTAGGAGATCAAGTCATCACTTGCGCTCAAGGCTCATGAGAAACTAATCAATGCATCTCTGTCACATTGCGTCCGTCAATCAACCATAAAGAGACGATTACCGAAGTAACGGTGCAATGTGACAGTTGGTCCAGAGCTACGCTTCGACCGCATGCGATAATAAAAACAAACACCGCATGCGAACCCATGATCGAAAGATGCAACTGAGCAACGCGAGAACAGAAAATTGAGACACGTGTACAACTAACGGTTGTGGAGAATTGATGGTCTGATGGCATAACAAAAGGAATAATATCCCTCCATCTGTAGATCACCATAACCATCACGTGGGGACCACAAGGCCGGAGTCAAAAGATCTGCTCCTATAAATACCTCAGTGATTTCAGAGAAAGTTATGCTATTTGATACTGGGCTAAGTGTTGTAAGATTTTAGAAGAGAAAAGGCTGAGCTGAGTGCTGAAGAGAAGAAATCGGGGAAGAGAACGAGATAAAGTTGAGAGGTGAATCTCATATCCGACCTGTCATATACTCGATCGAAGCTCTGTGCAGAGACCCTTGTTATCGGTGGAGCAAGCCTGAGAGGGAAGCTCTTCCCTCTTATACACATCTAGATGTGTATAAGAGACAGATCGAGAGAAGGTCAGAAGAGTGTGTTAACTAAAGTGAGTAGTACTTCCAGACATGGAAGCAACCTTGCGTTCATTACGTTAGACTCTGTTTTACCACAGACATGTGGGTAACGTGGCCGATCACTAAGAGGTGTATGCTAAGAGAAGAGCGGAACAGTATTTGTACCTTCAATTCAATTAAGAACTTGCGTTGTTTGTAATACTGATCTTTCTTTTTCTAATCTATTCACAAGACTTGTCGTCACATCCCACATCTTTGCACAACCTTCACAACCAGCCTTAATCCTAGTATCTTGCACATAAATCCTGTATCTTGTAACATCTAGCTTAGTTTTACTGTATTTTTATGTCTTATCGTATCTTTACTGCTTTCCTTTATTTTACTGCAATTTACATACTATACACACCTTTTATAAAAATTTAAAAAAACCTGGTCGCATATACCATGAACATACCGCAATAACCGGCACCACTTCCCCATGTTCGACCTCGAATCACACCGAGAAACTTGCAAAGGAATTACACTTGGTTCCATCGTAAGGAAATTTGTGACAACGCAGAGTATACTACCTGAGCAATCCCTAATTAACGCATAAATAGTAGTAGTATTGCATCATTGTGAGCATTTAATATCATACACATATCCCATTGCATTACAAAAAGGCTTGCAAGTCAGTAGAATTTGCTAAAAATTAAGGCTGAAGAAGTGTTCTTCACCAACTGAAAACCAGTGTGTCTTCTCTATTCTTTTCTACAATTCATCTTGTTTTGAGTCTCAAAACTCAATCTAAGGCTCCTAGAGGATAGTAGGAAAGCTCTAGTGGTGGTTAACGACCAGAAGAAGGGAGAAGTGCAGTTGAATTTTGAGTTTGAAGTAGATATTCAAAGGTACTATTTGAAACCCTTTTATCTTTTGATGAGCATGCTCAATTTGAAGCCAAAATTGAGGAATTGGAATGCTTTATGATCTTGTTTTCTTCCGTTGCACGTTCATAGAAACTAACAATTGGTATCAGAGTATCATTTAAGCATTCAATTTGAATTAATTTTGGCTTGGTGGGTGTTTTTAATAAGTTGTATAAAAATAGTGAACTGATATGGTTCTTTCTTAGTTTTGGCATTAAATTCTCTTCAATTATGTTGTAATTCTTGTAATTAGCTCTTGATTAATAGGCCTTAATGTGTGCTTAAGATTCTATAATTCAATTAGAGTCATTAATGTTGTAATTAGAATGTAATTGAAGAAAGAAGCAGTGGAGGTCAGTAGTAGAAAACTGAAGTTTCAACCACTGGCTTGCAGCGTCGTGACACTGTGCTTGGAGCGTCACGACGTTGTTCATGTTCCAGCCCA
Organism: Benincasa hispida; assembly: GCF_009727055.1. Taxonomy (NCBI): domain Eukaryota; kingdom Viridiplantae; phylum Streptophyta; class Magnoliopsida; order Cucurbitales; family Cucurbitaceae; genus Benincasa; species Benincasa hispida. The sequence goes on from NC_052354.1 coordinate 50,374,415, forward strand.
GAATCATGAAGAACATCCTGTGGCATGGCAACATTGGGATGCAGCATTGTGACCTGTTCATCCCAGCCCAGCATGCATGCGTGAGCCCAAACCGACGGTCCAAGTGAACCAGTCCAGCCGGTTTGGGTCAAGAAGTTCTGATTCGACCTGATTAAGCCCGATTCAGCCTTTTTTTTTAGCATTGGAGGTTCGGTTCGAGAGGTTTGGGTCTAATTCAAGGCAGTTCAAGTGGTCTAGAATGTTTTGGAGCCAATTTTGTTGGTTTTTTTTTTTTTAATAATAAGCCTTTGTTTGCTTGAAAATGCCAAAACTAAACCATATCAGTTTATGTTTATTTATTTATACATGTGTTGTATGTTATAATTAAATAAATCTTGTATGTGCATATAGTATGTCATGTAGATTTAAAATCCCACTATAGGAAGCATGTTACATGCATTGAAAGTATGTTATAAGGTGTTATAATATATAGTATGCATGTTTAGGGTTTCAATTGTTTTAATATATGTGATATATTAAATCATGAGATATCTGATATATGTTATGGATGCAAAGCATGTCTAAAGTTTTATAAGTTGTTATAAAATTGGATTATATATTAAAATCCATAACAAAGATAAGTTGCATAGTCACGTAGGTTACCACTTGGTTTAATAGTGAAAATAGGTCGTTATCTTATAAACTTTGGGTTACAAACTCAACCAATATAATCCTACTAAGGCTGGGGGTATTTAAGTTGACGGTCTACAAAACACCTCCTACCTGGAGATTATGGTCGAATAATTGAGCGTTGTTAATCGGTTTTATAAGAACATGTGAGCGGTGTAAAGGTTTGGTTTATCACCTAGAATTTTCAGTTACCAAATATAATCGTTATACTTGGATAAAAACCTAGATTTAGATTCTTTAATTAGTTGGAACAAACCTAAGTAAACATATATCCAAAAACAAATGTTAGAACACTTTAGTGGGAGTTTAATAACATATATGATATATTGTTAGAACACCTCAGTGGGAATTTTGATAACGTATATGATATGTTATTAGAACGTTTCAGTGGGAGAATAATTACACATATAATATTTGTTTTTAGCTCTCGCGTCCTTAAGAGTTCACATGGAGATTCATGCTTTGTTTCATATCGATTATACCTCAACTACTCCATTTGGAAAGTATTTACATGAAACAAGATCTAGGTGAATAGGGGAAGTTGTTTACAGTAAAATAAAATACATGATGTTTTGATTTTAATTCTCATGTTCCTAAAGAATTCACACCATGAAATTCATACAACGCTTCGTGTCACCTTGGGAGTGACCTCCATTCGGAAAGTATTTGTGTGGGTCAAGATCAAGGTGAATAAGGAAAGTAGTTCATAGTAAGTGGGTAAAAGATATGTGCCAACATGTCCTATGGTCTCTTCTATTAGTTTGGACCATGAGATTCCTATGTTGTACCTGTTGGTTAGCTTTAGGCAGCCCTTGCTAGTTGTTTAACGACAGCTATCCCCTCGAAGGGTTGTAACATAGGATTCGGAACAACTCAAACTCCAAACATGGATATTTTTTTAGGTCCATTCCCAACCTTGACTCTCCAATTCGGTAGCAACGTTGTGGTTGACTTCTAAAGTCTAAAAAATGGAAGGTTACACTTACAAAATTACTAAGTGTTAGTAGTTTCTAACCCAAAAGGTAATTAAATTACTATAGGAGTAAGAGTTATTTTGGAGATAGTATTTAGTCAAGATGTCTTGCTTTAGTGAAGGAGTATTTGACTGCCCCTCAGTAGCACTAATTATGACTTACTATAGTATTGTTGCAAAAATAATGAATTTTGGATATATTATTACTTTGCTAAAAAGTGATTGGGTTTAAAAGCAATTCACTAATAGAGAATTTGCTTATATTTTCAGAATGACTAGTTCATTAATATAACTATTGGCTTCAGATAAATTAACTAGGGACAATTATGCTACATGGAAATCAAATTTGAATACAATACTAGTGATAGACAATTTAAGGTTCGTTTTGATAGAGGAGTGTCCTCCCATCCTTAGCTCAAATGCAAACCAAACTGTTCGGGAAGCATACAACAAATGGACGAAGGCGAATGAGAAAGCTCGTGCCTATATTCATGCCAGCATATCTGATATTTTATCTAAGAAACACGAAAGCATGTATACTGTCGAAGAGATTATGGAATCTCTACGTGGGATGTTTAGACAAACGTCCTTCTCTCTGAGGCATGATACTATCAAATATGTTTACAACTGTCGAATGAAAGAAGGGGCCTCTGTTAGAAAACATGTCCTGGACATGATGGTCAACTTTAATGTGGCAAAGGTAAATGGAGTTGTCGTAGATGAGAGAAGCCAAGTCGGTTTTATTCTAGAATCTCTTCCGAAGAGCTTCTTGCAATTTCACACCAATGCGTTAATGAATAGAGATGTCCACGGGTCGAAATTTAAAACAATTTAGAAATGTATTAAAGTATGAAAAGGTTGAAATGATAATTAGAAACTATTAGGTTGAAATGAAAATTAGAAAATAACTAACATTTTATACCATAATTTTTGTAAAATGTATATAGGTAAAATAATATTAATAATAATTATAACTATTATAATAATTATAATATAATTATTATCATAAGCTCATATTCTATTTATGTAAACATAATAATAATAATAATAATACTAATATATTATTATTATTATTATTATTATTATAATATATTATTATTATTATATAAATATAATTATAATTATATAATATATTCATCGGGGCGGGGATGGGTCAGGGACAGGGAATATAATCCCTGTCCCCGTCCCCGTCCCCGTTTAGCCAATGGGGAAAAATTATCCTTGCTTCCTCCCCCATTCCCCCTCTAATTGGGGATCCCCACCTCGAGCTACAGGCTATTAATGAATAATATAGATAACAACCTAACTACACTTCTCAACGAGCTGCAGTCTTTTCAGTCTGTTTTGAAAACAAAAGGACAAGAAGTAGAGGTAAATGTTGCCGCCGCTGAAAAAAGAAATCATCCTCTAAAAGGTCTGATGTTGCTTCTTATTCTAAAAAAAAGAGTATTCCTGTGAAGAAGAACAAGGGGAAAGGAAAAAATAAAACTTCTACTGGCCACAAAGGCGAGACAAAAGCTTCAAGAGAAAAGAAAATGTTTATAATGTAGCGAGGACGAGCACTGGAAGAGAAACTACCCACAATACCTTACAAAGAAAATAGCGGAGAAAGAAAAATAAGGAAACTAGTTCCTGAAGATTGCTCACAATGAGATAATGCTCCAGGTTGTGAACATGGGAGAATATCTCAG
>NC_052354.1:50380138-50382985 GCF_009727055.1 Benincasa hispida
AGAAAGACCAATGGGAGATTCTGGTGTTACTAATAGATGATAAATCCTTTTACTTTTGTTAATGTAATAAAAGTTCTTTTATCTTTTGTAAAGAACAAGTTGTATAATTTTTTTTTTTGTTATAAATGAAATGTTCATTAGCAAAAGATATATTTTATATAAAGCAACTTCTGTGTTAAAACCAACCAAGATAAAAGTCATCTTGGATATTTAGATATTTAAAACTGCTAGAAATCAATAAGGCAAATGGTTTATTGTAATACTTATCTTATGGAAATTAAGATTTTTTTTCTTAATGAGATTAAGAAGAAGGTTAAAAAGTGTCATCTGAATAAGTTAGAAGACAAATTCTATCTTATCTTGGAGATAAAAACCAAAAGAACCCTTAAAGCTTATACATTTAGATCTTTGAGATTTGATGAATGTTAAAGCATAAGGAAGAAGGGTATAAATATTACAGTATAGTTATGTTTACCTAAGTTATAAGTTTAGAAACATTTGAAAGGTTCAAAGTGTATGAAACTTATTAGGTAAAATAATCGAAACGCCTCAATTAGATAGAACATGAAGTCAAGTGACAACTCTCTACACCTAAGTTGCCTTGATTGTTTTGAACATCATTCTAATTTTAAGGGGGGGTTTTTCGTTCTTTTCTTCGATTTTTGCTTCTTTCTTTTTTTTTTTCTTTTCTTTCTCCGGTTTTTCCTAATTCACTTTCTTTTTATTTTATTTTATTTTCTTTTCTTTTTTCTCTGATTCTTCCTTTTTCTATTTTCTTTCCTTTCTCCGATTTTTGCTTCCTTTTTTTTCCCTTTAATTTTTCTTTCATTTTTTCACTTTTTTCTTCTTCTCTTTATTTTTTTTTTTAAAATTTTCTTTCCTTTATCCAGTTTTTTGCTTCTTCCCTTTTATTTTCATACGAATTATGAGGATGAATTTCGTACCCAAGACTTGAAAGTATCCAATTCATAAGTGACTTAGCACCAACAAGCCAATCATCAAATTTGATTATTATGACGAAACATTAAATCAATAACAAATGAAAATGGATTTGAAAGAAACTATTTTTTTTAGTCCACAAATTTGCACAACTTTTAGAAACATTTCTTAAAAGTTTGAAATAAGAAATAGGAATAGTTATTAAACCAGTTTATTTCTTAAAAATGAGAAATGAAAACGATATTAGATAGGCTAATAGTTTTTTTTTTGATTTGGTTTGGTTGTTCTTTGTTTTTATTGAAGTCCTTGAGAGGTATCGAAAAGAAAAGGGACCATACGAATGATGGAAAAGTAGGCATGCACAGCGAAAAAGATGATCAATTTTACTCTAATTGCATAAATTAAACATGCAACCCTAAACTAGTTAATTAGGGTTTTTTGGAAATCTTACTTGAAGCTCTCGAAACTCTTCTATCTCCGCTCGAACACGAACCGGACAACCACTAGAGCTAACCTACTATCCTCTGGACTCAGAACGGGTTGTGGGATCGATGGATGAAGAACCCGAGAGAGAAAAAGAGATGGGAATAGAAGATGGAATTTTGGGTTGGGTTTGGGTTTCTAATTTTTCTCCAAGTAGTGTTTTTCCAGCCAAAATTTAGAAAATAATTTTGAAAAATGGCAAAAGTTTTTAATCCAAATTGAAAAGTCCATATTTATAAAAAATGGTCATGCAAAATTGCATGATCCAAATTTATAAAAACCAACACCTAGAATCCACTATCTAAGTGGTTAATATCTCCACTATAAGCCAACACCTAGCCCACTATTTTGTTAGTGGAATTATCCAACAAAAGTTTGGATTTTCCCCATAACTTTAGTCAAAGGGCAAAATATCATTTTGTTAAAGTTAAACATTGACCGAAAAGTCAACATTTTGACTTTTTATAATTTTTCCCATGTTGACTAATTTTGACCTCCCGAGCATGAATCCGCATTCATTTTATCGAAATTCAAATCACACTTGAATATAAGGTCGGTCAAGTTTGACTTTTCAAAGTCAAAAAGTCAACTCTTTGACTTTTTACATCTTTGACCATTTTCATTATTTCCGAGCTTTCGAATATGAACGTATTCATATTCTGATATTTAAATCACATTTAAACATTAAAGTTGTATCTCTAAATTGAAAAAAATGACACTATATCACATATACTTGTCGATTTCTCTCTCTTCACCTAATTCGAACAATTTGAATTATTCTATCATACTATTCTAAGTTTATTCCATATGAGCTAGTAGGGAAACCTAATGTACCTATACATCATGGGCTCCAACAATCCGAGATTAGCTGGTTAAATTCTTTAGACAGAGCTAATCAACATTCGTTAACTACGGGTTCATTCCACTATAGTCTCGTAGTTGCACTCTCCTCACTATAGATATATTTGTGTCCATATGATATAACCATGATTAGTAAGTAATCCTTCACAGGTTGTTCATAATCTCAGTTGGGATCATAAAAACCGTTTTACCCCCGAGACTACATCTTATTCCTTAAGTTCCACTGATCCTCTAATGAACAATTGGTTTAAGGTCCAACCTTAAACCGAACCCCTCTCAGGCCATAGAGAGAGTAGGGCCCCTTGTTCAAGACCTGGATTCAGTACTAAAGGGAACAACTATCTACTATCCCTATAACAAGTAGAAGTGAATTCCATCTTGCACCCTATATTCCCAACTATCCACCTGATCTTACCCCTGAAATGGAAGGCTTATTGGGCTTGCGATAATGAGTTGCCCTCACCTATGCAGATCTAAGGATAATTTCCGAGTGAACAGGAGTTCATAGTTAGCTCAGGATTAAGATTAAGTTACCTAGGTCATCAATTAACGAAATAGTCAGTT
>NC_052354.1:50383010-50422524 GCF_009727055.1 Benincasa hispida
TTTTTTTTATAGGATTTTAAGAGTATGATGTCTATCAGAAATAAACTTGAAAAAAAAAGGCATAGATGGCCAAAATGAAGGGAACAAATTAAAATTTTTGTGTATTTGTGTCCCATAATATTGCTTACAAAATCAAACGAAGAAAAAGGATTTGGTTGGTTGTTCTTTGTTTTTATTGAAGTTCCCTTGAGAGGTATCGAAAAGAAAAGGGACCATACGAATGATGGAAAAGTAGGCATGCACAGCGAAAAAGATGATCAATTTTACTCTAATTGCATAAATTAAACATGCAACCCTAAACTAGTTAATTAGGGTTTTTTGGAAATCTTACCTTTGAAGCTCTCGAAACTCTCTATCTCCCGTCGAACACGAACCGGACAACCACTAGAGCTAACCTACTATCCTCTGGACTCAGAATCGGGTTGTGGGATCCGATGGATGAAGAACCCGAGAGAGAAAAAAGATGGGAATAGAAGATGGAATTTTGGGTTGGGTTTGGGTTTCTAATTTTTCTCCAAAGTAGTGTTTTTCCAGCCAAAATTTAGAAAATAATTTTGAAAAATGGCAAAAGTTTTTAATCCAAATTGAAAAGTCCATATTTATAAAAAATGGTCATGCAAAATTGCATGATCCAAATTTATAAAAACCAACACTAGAATCCACTATCTAAGTGGGCTTAATATCTCCACTATAAGCCAACACCTAGCCCACTATTTTGTTAGTGGAATTATCCAACAAAAGTTTGGATTTTCCCACTAACTTTAGTCAAAGGGCAAAATAGTCATTTTGTTAAAGTTAAACATTGACCGAAAAGTCAACATTTTGACTTTTTATAATTTTTCCCATGTTGACTAATTTTGACCTCCCGAGCATGAATCCGCATTCATTTTTTTCGAAATTCAAATCACACTTGAATATAAGGTCGGTCAAAGTTTGACTTTTCAAAGTCAAAAAGTCAACTTTTGACTTTTTACATCTTTGACCATTTTCATTATTTCCGAGCTTTCGAATATGAACGTATTCATATTTCTGGATATTTAAATCACATTTAAACATTAAAGTTGTATCTCTAAATTGAAAAAAATGACACTATATCACATATACTTGTCGATTTCTCTCTCTTCACCTAATTCGAACAATTTGGATTATTCTATCATACTATTCTAAGTTTATTCCATATGAGCTAGTAGGGAAACCTAATTACCTATACATCATGGGCTCCAACAATCCGAGATTAGCTGGTTAAATTCTTTAGACAGAGCTAATCAACATTCGTTAACTCACGGGTCATTCCACTATAGTCTCGTAGTTGCACTCTCCTCACTATAGATATATTTGTGTCCATATGATATAACCATGATTAGTAAGCTAATCCTTCACAGGTTGTTCATAATCTCAGTGGATCATAAAAACCGTTTTACCCCCGAGACTACATCTTATTCCTTAAGTTCCACTGATCCTCTAATGAACAATTGGTTTAAGGTCAACCTATAAACCGACCCCTCTCAGGCCATAGAGAGGGTAGGGCCCCTTGTTCAAGACCTGGATTCAGTACTAAAGGGAACAACCTATCTACTATCCCTATAACAAGTAGAAGTGAATTCCATCTGCACCCTATATTCCCAACTATCCACCTGATCTTACCCCTGAAATGGAAGGCTTATTGGGCTAGCGATAATGAGTTGCCCTCACCTATGCAGATCTAAGGATAATTTCCGAGTGAACAGGAGTTCATAGTTAGCTCAGGATTAAGATTAAGTTACCTAGGTCATCAATTAACGAAATAGTCAGTTTTATACATTAAACGGCATTTAGAACGTAAAAGTGACTATTTCATGGTTCAGTCTTATGTAAACTCTTTACATAGGATGCCCCCATTTTCATGTCTCCACATGAACGGTTTAGGATCACATCGTTTGTACTAACTACAAAATGGCCGCATCCATAGTGTCCCCAGAATAAGGCGCCTAACCTATTCATATACTATAGACCATTTTAACTATATATTTGAACTTGATCCATATTTATGTCACTACATAAAGTTCAAACTTTAAACATAATAGCCTCGGATCCTTAGTTTATTGGATTCATGAATATAGAAATTTAAATTTACTAAAGATTTTCAATAACAACTTTATTGAACAAGAACATGATATTATAAACTACAAGTTTTAGGATATAAAGTCCAACAATGAATGTTTAGAAAGGACAAGGAAATAGACAATAAGGTGATCAGTAGCTATCATTGATAAAAGCTATCCCTGATAGCAGTTATCGGTAATAAAAGCTAATATTGATACCACGTTATCGATGATAGAAGCTACCACTAAATAACACGTTATCGATGATAGAAGCTACCACTAATAGCATGTTATTGGTGATAGAGAGCTATCATTGATAGCATGATATTAGTAGGATCATCGGTAGCATGATATCAGTAGGATCATTGGTAGCATCTTATCAGTGATGTTATCAGTGAAAGAAACTATCATTGATAACCATGATATTGAATGATATTAGTGATATCGATGATATAAGTTAGGTGAAATCTATATATCGAGTTTTCTTTGAAAGTTCATAACTAGTTATAAAGTCTATCATTGCTAGCCTTAAATGTTAATATTTTAAGGTTGATTCTTAATTTTTTTTTTATTTTTTTTTTTTTTAATTATACATTAAACGGCATTTAGAACGTAAAAAGTGACTATTTCATGGTTCAGTCTTATGTAAACTCTTTACATAGGATGCCCCCATTTTCATGTCTCCACATGAACGGTTTAGGATCACATCGTTTGTACTAACTACAAAATGGGCCACATCCGTAGTGTCCCCAGAATAAGGCGCCTAACCTTATTCATATACTATAGACCATTTTAACTATATATTTGAACTTGATCCATATTTATGTCACTACATAAAGTTCAAACTTTAAACATAATAGCCTTGAATCCTTAGTTTATTGGATTCATGAATATAGAATTTAAATTTACTAAAGATTTTCAATAACAACTTTATTGAACAAGAACATGATATTATAAACTACAAGTTTTAGGATATAAAGTCCAACAACGAATGTTTAGAAAGGACAAGGAAATAGACAATAAGGTGATCAGTAGCTATCATTGATAAAAGCTATCCCTGATAGCATGTTATCGGTAATAAAAGCTAACATTGATACCACGTTATCGATGATAGAAGCTATCACTAATAACACGTTATCGATGATAGAAGCTACCACTAATAGCATGTTATTGGTGATAGAGAGCTATCATTGATAGCATGATATTAGTAGGATCATCGGTAGCATGATATCAGTAGGATCATTGGTAGCATCTTATCAGTGATGTTATCAGTGAAAGAAACTATCATTGATAACCATGATATGAATGATATTAGTGATATCGATGATATAAGTTAGGTGAAATCTATATATCGAGTTTCTTTGAAAGTTCATAACTAGTTATAGAATTCTATCATTGCTAGCCTTAAGTGTTAATATTTTAAGGTTGATTCTAATTAATGAAAGTCTACCAGTAATAGCGACTGATAGCTACTGTTAGTGATAGCCACGATAGAAGATTATTAGTGATAGCTATTGTGTTAATCTTTCAAAGTTGATACTCATTTAGAAAGTCTATTAGTGATAGCCATTAATAGTTTTCCATCACTGGTATAGCTCAATCTTTCAAGTTGTTGGTTTTCTTTCAATGTTGATAACAACTTATAAAAGTCTACCATTGATAGCCACTGATAGCCTTGACTATTAATATTTCAAGGTTGATTTTAATTGATGAAAATGTATCAATGATAGCCACTAATAACTGATAGTAAATTAAAAGCTACTATTTCAAGATTGTCTTAATATTTCTCAAATTGAAAGCTATTGCTAATAGCAGCTATTAGCGATAACTAGCAACTATTAGTGATAGGAACTTATAGCAACTATCAGTGATAGCTTTCAATTTGAGAAACTTGGGAAGAAGCAAGCAAAATGGTGGCTAGGCGTGGGCTTTTTAGTCTTTTACCATTTTTTGTTCTATATATGCAATTATTTTATGCTTGTACTACATATTCTATTATTTTGAGCTTGAATTCCATTTATGCAACTAACCCTAGATTTAAAATATATCTTTTATTTTAATTTTAATAGGATTAAAATTAGAAAATTTTGATTAAATTTATAAAACATTTTTCTATAAAGACCTTTGTCTAAGGAAATGTTCTGTCTAGGATTAGGGTATTTAAGCTGATGGAAATGGAACACCACTACCTGGAAACTGACTTGTAAGGTGAATTAGTCAAATATTTATAAGCATGTAATAGATTATTAGAATTTATTAAAGTGTTTAATAAATGATAATCATACATTATTAAACTATCTAATGTAAGTTATATTGGGAAAATTTAACAAGACTTTTATAAATTTTTTAGCCTAATTTACCTAAGTAATGAACCCTCAACTTAAAATACCCAGTGGGAGAAAAAAAAATGATATGTCATTTTTCTCTCATGCTCTCCATGAAAGTTAAAGTCATGAGATTCATGCTCGGCTTCAAGGCGCCCTAGGAGCATTCCCCTTCGAATGGTGTTTGCATGGGTCAATATCAAGGTGAATGGAGAAAGTATTTATAGTAAGTGGGAGAAGGAAGTGTGTCAACATGTCCTATGGTCTCATTCATTGGTTTACAACGTGAGATCTTTTTGCACAATCTCGAGGCATCCTAGGAGCATCCCTTTCAAATGGTTTGTGGGCGATCTCAAGAAATGGGTTGCTTTAGTTTTTACCCCAATTGATTTTTTTTCTTTCAGTTGGCTCACTGGGACGAAACTCTAGGATCTAAATGGAGGGTCACACTTACGAGAAGTTTTTAAATAAGTTAATGAATTTAGGACCAAATAAATGGATAGGGTAGCTTTAATTTTTGCCTTAATCAGTTTTTCCCTTTGGTTGGCTCATTAGGGCGGAACTCTAGGGTCTAAATGGAGGGTCACACTTACGAGAAGTTGTTAAACGAGTTAATGATTTTATGACCAAATAAATGCTAATTATTTTAGAAATAAAAGTTATTCTGGTGTTACAACTAGTTAAGAATGTCTTAATCTAATGAATGGATAATTGACCACCCTTCAGTGGCGCATGTCCTAACTCACTGAAGTATCATAACAATAGAAATTTAGATTAATATGAATAGGATTCATATTAAATCTTTTGGGTTTATTTTTAATTTCTATGTTGAACTAGAACGGATAAGAGATTACATATAGTCAAATATCATATTTTATATAGTTCAAGGTTATGTCAATTTTTCTCATGAGTTTTAATTTTTAATTACTGATATAAGTCAAAAGATTTGATAAATACACTACTTAGGAAAATGTTATCAACACATAATTGCATTATAATTTTAATTTTATCTTGGAAATGTGCTCAAAAGAGTGTTGCCAATTCATGAAATGTTCATGAATTATAATTGAAGTGATAGTTTACTTTTATCATCTAGATAACATATAATGTGTCTAGATAAGAAGATAAAATCATGACAAAATATATTGTACATTGGAATCATGGAAAGCTAAGTGACCTCCAATATTAAGTATTATTTGAGTCCAAGAAAACTTTTGTGACTAGAGCCAATAAGAAAAAAATTTTCCAAATTAGCTTGGGATGTCACACGTTGAGGAATTTTAGAAATACTTCAAAAAGAAGAAAATTAACAATAAAGTAAATTTGATATACTGAGTTTTTGGTGGGAAAAATGATTCACACCTTGATAGTTGAATAAGGATTCACTATTAAAAATTTTCTTCATTACAATTTAATTGTATTTCTTGGAAAATACTCAATTCAATGGAATAATTCTACTAGTTAGAAATGGAAAGATGATCTCGGTTAAAGTAGTGGGAGACATTAAATGTCGTTTATCTATGGTGAATATGGTGCTTTTATTGCCATAAGAGAAATTCAATTTCTCCAAACTTTATTACTAAATAATTCATAGAGTATGAGTGGTTTTAGTAATAAGGCATGATTTTAAAAGTTGTCTGAAAATATATTCAGTTTAAATAAGTACATTTTTCTGTGTGTTAAAAGTTCACATATCTGAATACTAAACTAAGAGTAAGTAAGGATTATTGAATCCAGAAAGAAAGATAAATTTTATTGAATCCAGAAAGAAAGACAATTTTTTTTCTCCTAAAAGGATACTTGTCTTTGGCATTTAAATGATTGTTACGAGTAATTCTCTAAGAGTTATAATTAAATTATTATTATCTGTCAAAAGTCTTGCTTTTCATGCAAGAGTATCATTGAACCTTATTAGATAAGACTACATGGCCAAAGAATCTGTTGGACTTTTTAATTTTGACCAAGGTGGTCTTGTGACTGAAAGAGTGAGTCTGACTTCATAAATAAGTGATTATTGTGATTGATAAGTATTTATGAATGAAAGTATCTTAATCTAATGCAATATAAGTCTTATTTTCTTTGAAATGTTCAAAATAAATTAGACTAAAGTTTAAGTCACTTGATTTAATGTACAACTCCTAATTGATAAAGATGAGATAAGATCATAACTTCAATCATTAGGTACAATTTGTGAAATTGTGTTGCAACAGAAGAAATATGGCATTGTTAAACTTAGTACATATTAAGTACTTTAAACATAATCCTAATTTTTGAAAGTTATATTAATGCCAGGCTTAGTGAGGATATGCAATAGAGATTGCATTTTTTACATTATTTCCTCAAAAAATAGTTGAGAAAAATTTTGGATTATGATTGTAAATCTGGTTTATGATATTTTGGTAATTAGGTAAGTTAAGACATTAGTGTCAAACACTTCTTGGAAAAATAAATGTTTGAAAGTACACCTAAATGTAGGAAGTCCTTGAGGAATTTATTTAATGGCTTTTGCACAATCCAAACTAAAATAATGTATTTGTATGATAAATGTTGATTTTATTTAGAAAGTCTTGATTAACTAATTTCAAGTAAAACCATTTAATAGTAACAAGTGTTGTTAACCATTTATTTTCATTTGAATGTTAATTTCTAATTATCAACTAGATAAGCCTTTTATTAGGGTCGATGCCTTAAATCTCATAGATCTTGTTGTTTGTAATTGTACTGTACAAATAGTTTATTTATTTAATAAAATATGAGGTGTCTTATTCGACATTTAGTAGCATTTTCCCACAAAACCAATTAACAAACATCCAAGGTTATCATCTATAACGTATATATGTATATAAAAACATACAAGTGAATTGTGTTTAAGTGATAACCTAAATGGTCTATAGTAGATGGATAAGGTTGGGTACCTTATCCTTGTGACACTACAAATATGACCCGCTTTGTAGATGTTGCAATTGTTGTAAAGTTCTACAAATGATTTGATCTTGATCATTCATTAGAGACATGTGAGGGGGGGCATTCTATACAAAATGGTTTATAAAAGACCGGACCACGAAATGAATAGTCTCTTTATATAACACCATTAATAGTAGAGACTTACATTTCATCAAGATGACATAAGGTGACATCATCTAAATCCTAAGGGGCTATTTGGGGGATTGAGTTGAGATAGGATGTCTGGAGTTCAAATGTCTGTGGAGTTCATATATCTGTGGAGTTTATATGTCTGTATTTGGGGTACAAAGTTATATAGTCTGAGTTCATATGTTTGTGTTTGAGGTGAAAAATTGAGTTCATATGTCTGGGTATTTGATGCAGTTTTTTGAACTCTAAATAATATGCCTTTATGATTATTATTTTTGTTTTGAAACTTTTTTATTCAATAATTCTACCCATTTTATTTGAATAAAATATGGATTTCAATTTTTTTATTTTAATTTTTAGTACTTTTCTTTCTTTCTTTCTTTTTTGGGCAATGAACAACAATTAACCTATTACATTTCTTGTAGAAATATGGTTAAATAAAATGAGAAATTAAAGCAAAATCAAAACTTTCTAGCTAGTTTTTCTCCATGCATTTCATTATCATCTTTTTCTTTTTCTTTTTCTTCCTATTATTGCTCTATATTTTTACTATGTCATGTATTTTTTTTAATTAAATCTCTCCCATCATCATAACAACCAATGGAATGCCACCACATTTCTTCAACAGTTTTACTTTTATTTCTTCTAAATTTGAAGGATCATCAGAGAACAAATCTATATTTTTAATTAATTCTTGCTGAAAAATGTTCCAAGAAAAAAATCATTTTATGGTTTTTTTTGTTATATGTTACATACTTTTCAACTACATACATACTTTTTATCTAAATATTCTTAACACTCATTTGATATGTGAATTCTGTATAAATATTGCACTTAATGTAGACAAAACAATATATTTTTTATATAATCAACAACCTTACAACATACTTTAATAGTCATCACTCTTATAGTAGTCGAAAGTGGTTGTTGAAGTTGATTATCGAAGATGATTTTTGATGGAGTTTATAGCCGGAGGTGGTTGTTGGAACCTAAAGTTGTTCACATGAAGGTATATTGGAGTTGATTGTCAACGTTTGTCATCGAATGTGGTTTTCGAATCCCAGAGTTGGTCAGACGAAAGTGGTCGTCGAAGTTGATCATCGAATATGATTTTTGCTAAAGATTGTAATCGAAGGTGACTTTCGGAGCCCAAGGTTAGTCACATGAAGGTGGAGTTAGAGTTGATTATCGGAGTTTGTCATCGAAGGTGGTTATCAAAGCCTCGAGTTGGTTGTCAAAGTTACTCGCTCAAAGGTGATCAACGAAGGTGATTTTCATCGGAGTTTATAGTTGGAGGTGGTTGTCGGAGTTGATCATCCGAGTTTGTTGTCAGAGCCAATTGATCGTCGAAGTTGGTAACGCCAAGGTGGTCGTCGGAGTTGGGTCACTAAAGTTGGTTTTCGAAGGCCAGAATTGGTTGTCGGAGTTGGTCCTCGAAGTTTGTTGGAGCTCAGAATTGGTTGACAGAGCTGTCATCAGAGATGGTTGTCAGAGTCTAGATTTCGTTACCGAAATTTTCATCGGAGGTGGTTGTTGGAGCCCGGAGTTGGTCACCAGAGTTGCCATCAGAGGAGGTTGTCAGAGTCCAGAGTTGGTCGCCAGAGTTGTCATCAGAATTGATTGTCGAAGCCCGAAGTTAGTTCTCAGATTGTGACAGCGACCGATGGGTAGAGCCATTAAAAACATGCAAAGAAGGGAGAGTTGGGGTGAGTTGGTAAAATATACCAACTCAACTCCACCAATATTTAAAGTTGGTGGGCTAAACAATAAGTTGATATATTATACCAACTCAACTCAACTCATGTTGGTGAGCCAAACACCTCTTGAATGAGTTGTGAACTCCTCCTATAAAGGCGGTCCTTTGCTTTGCATGGGTGAGAGTGGTTAGTTCGTTGACTCAATATGTCTACCATTTTGGGAATTCATCTGATTGGGGAGTTGGGAACACAACTACATAAGACGGAATTCACTTCTTCCTTAATGTTGGGGTAAGTAGATAAATTTCTTCTTTAAGGGCTGATTCTAGGGCTTGAACAATGTGGCGCCACACCTTCTCTTGGCCTAAGAGGGGTTTGGTCATAGTTGAACTATGATTTATTGTCCATTAAAAGGATCAGTAGTACTTAAGGAGTTAGATATAACTACAGGGGCAAAACAGTAATTTTGGCCTAGCTATAATTACGAGCAATTTGTGAAGGGTCATTGAGCTGTTGACTGGTTATATCCAATAGACATAGAAATATATCTATAATGTAAATAATGCAGCTATCGGTCTTTAGTGAAGTGACCGGTAGTTAATGGAAGTTGAGTAATTTAATTAAAGAAATTTAATTAATTATCCAAGTACGATTGGAGCTTCAATCTACCGATTCATAAGGTGCCCTCCTATAGCTCAACTAGGATTATTGAGAATTAATTTTGGATTAATTTGAATTGTTCAAATTAATTGAGGGATTAATTATATATGATATAACTAATTTAAATTAATTATATGTGATATATTAGTATAATGCATTTGATACATTATAATATAAAGTTTATGATGAGAGGAAATAAATATTTGAATATGATTCAAATACTAATTATATGGATTAGATTCATATAAATAAATTTAATATAAATTTGATTTATATTAAATACCATGAATTATTGAGAGTTTTAAAACTATAGGTTATATTGTATTTGATAGAATGTAAACCATAGGTTACGTGTCACATTTAATACAACATATAGTTATATATATATATATATATATATATTATTTATTAAATTAATTTTTTTTAGTTTTAATAAAATAAAATAGGAAGGAGTTATGTAACTCCCTCCACAGATCTCTCTCAATCTATCATGGTGAGTGAAGGTAGTTTTAAAAGATCTTCTTCCCCAACACAGAACATTAGTGTGTAAAAAGAAAGGAAATATCTCCCGTAAAAAAAATTGTCTTCTCCTCTCAGTCAAAATCTTTTTTCCTCTCCCAAAATCATCAAAACCCATAACTTCTATAAATTCGCATACCCTATAGAGAATATAGAAGGCACTCTTGTGGTGTGACCATTTTAGTTTTTGTTCATGATCGCTCACGGAGAGGAATTCGTGAAGATCTTTTAGCTTCAATGGTAAGTGTATGTTTGAACCCTATTTCCTTCTCTGTATGTATTCTTTAGCATGCTATAAAATTTTGTTAGAATGCATATTTTATGTTTATGTTTTTTAATTCATTGTCAAATTGAAAATTGGAACTGATCCCCGTTTCTGCTTCAGACTCGATAGTCCTTCATCTTCATTATAGTGGGAGAGTTATGAGATAATTCAACCATTACAAAGACTTAAAGTCTATATTGTCACATTTGATGATAAGATGAAAACTTATAAACCTCAAATATTTGAGAGTCATGAGATGACTCAACCTCTACTATGGCTTATTAAGTCAAAGTTGTCATAATGGATGACAAGAATTGAAGGTAATTGATAAAAAGAAATAATGTCAAAGTCATCAAAATTTGAGACAAAATAGTGTACTTAATCTCAGTCATTTTTTTTAGATTCTCAATGATGGGGTCAAACTCAAAGGATATGAACAAATTTACTAAAGGGAGACTTGAAAGTGTGGAACTTGGAGATAGAGATCTTAGAAGTAAGACTCTTGGCATTAGGTGAAAATCAATGTTGGAATTGTCGGATGAAGAGGGATTGTGAGTCAATTTTCTAATTGGTTTCTATACTAGAGTCTTTATGCATTACTTGATTCATTGTTATGTAAGAGATATGTAAAAATAACTAACTTCTTTTCTGAAAAGAATTTCAATGCATCTACATAAATTCGAACATTTTTCAAAGATTAAATTGCAAAGGGTTTGCATAATTGTGATGTTCATTTGAGAAATGAATTTCACAATTAGGATCTTTAAAACTAAAGGTCTAATATAGTACTATAACTCATGACTTTGAAGATGACAATATTTTTATTCAGGCAAGAAAATGAAAAGTGGGTATTTATATGTTTTATACTGATATTTATTCATTATGAATGAGGTCGAAATTAGCATGAAAGTTTGATTATTTAGCCAATTTCAAATAGTGTATTTGAAGTATTATTATATATTAAAAGTCCACATAAAGATGTTTAGGACATGATGTTAAATTTGTCTCATGTATCTTACATTTACAAAGTAGTTGTTTAATGTTCGATGTAATAGCTTCATATAAAATGGTAGTGTATCATTCTACAATGAAGTTGATATGTGTAAGACAAAAAGTTTCCTAAAATACCTCAAGTATTGAGGGGATATAAATCTTACATGAGACTTAATTAACATTTAATATACACTTGGCTACTTTTATATCAATTAAATCAATGGTATGACCATTGAATTTGAAAATTAAACTTATGAATAATGAGACGTTGATGTATAAAAATTGAGTTTTGATCTTTTACAGGATACAATGTCTCATACAAGGTTTAGAGTGAAGGAACTCCTATCAAAGAGAACCTATGAGCAGAAGCAAGATCATTCCAAATTCATTGTGATAGAATTACAAGCATTCACAAACATACAAACAAGTTATGCAATTCAGAACAAATTACGGCATGCTTTGATAAATTAAATACAAAGGAACGAGAGACATACCTCTTGAAGAACTCTTTCTTTAACTTTCTCCCGCTCTTGTGGAATCTTGGACCAGCACCTCTCATTGTCGCTTAGATCACCAACCCAATCGTCTACCAAAATCTCTCATTGTCGCTTAGCACACGAGCAGTCTTCTCCATGAACAAGCAGCAACTTCGACAACACCACTCAGTGACCTTGGTATTCTCGGAGTGAGAATCCAAGAGGTGTGGGCTCTGTTGGATTTGGTAGAGGGAAGGAGGAAACAACGATCGTATTCAACAACCAAGCAAGTGGGAGAGGTTTGTGTCTATCATATATACTTGGCTTGATCGTTTTAAAAAAGGTACACGATTGTTTAGGTAATCAGGTTGATCGTTTACATGATATTTAGTGAATCTCGCTCAGTGTGCGCGATCGTTTAGTAAAGATAGAACGATCGTTTAGACAAATGCGCATGTACACGATCGTTTAGTCAACACTTAAAGCTGTCGTGTAGGCTCTCATGAGCTAAACGATAGGCAGTGTACAACCAATGAAGCGATTAATACGATTCTTTTTCCAAAATGAAAATATTTTTATTTTTATACTCTCAGTTATGAAAATTGAATACAAACTCCCACTTTCACGCATGATTAAGAAGAAACCACCAACAATTATCTCATAATTGTTTTAGTTATAAATAAATATAATAACTAATTATCATATTATATTTTATAACCTATAGTTTTAATATATCAATCATATGCAACATTTAAACCATAGTTCTTTTCTCCTTTACTTGATATAAATCATATTTATATCATTTTCTTCCAAGTAATGTATCTCATACATCATGTCAACTATATCATATATAAATGAACTAGTTTTAATCATATCATACATAATCAAACTCCCTCTTTGTCAATTTGAAACATTTCAAACTGACCTAAAAACTGATTCTCAACTTGAATCCATTGAGCTACCAATGGGACCTTATGGATCTGTAGCTTGAAACTCCAACGGTACGTGAATAGCTGACTGAACTCTTTAGTCACGAGATCCACCATCCGTTTAACTGTCGAACAATCCACTAAAGATCAACAGCTGCACTCTACTCACCATAGATATATTTTTGTGTCCATCGGATTATAACCAGTCAATAGTACGATAACCCTTCATAGATGCTCGTAAGTATTAGCAGGGGTAATTTACCATTTTGCCCCTATAGTTACATCTAACTCCTTAAGTACCATTGATCCCTCTAATGAACAATATCTCATAGTCCTACTATGAGTGGACACCTCTCAGGCCATGAAAAGGTGTGTTGGTACCACATTGTTTAAGCCCTAAAATCGGCCCCTAAGGGAGCAATCTATCTTACTTACCCCTGCTTCGGGGAAGGAGTGAATTCCATCTTGTGTAGCTGAGTTCCCAACTCCCCAATCAGAAGAATCCCCAAAGTGGTTAGGTTTGAGTCAGCAATCTGGCCATTCGCACCCATGCAAATCAAAGAACCACCCTCAAATATAGGAGTTCCCAACTCATCAGGATTAAGGTCATCTTACCTATGGTCATTCTAGTGAAGTGAAGTCTATGTCATGAACGGTGTTATATAACGAGATTAAACACTTTTGGTCCGGTCTTATACAAGCTCCTTTGTATAGGACACCCCTGCTCGCATGTCTCCACATGAATGATCAAGATCATACCATTTGTAGCACGTCACAACAGTTGTATCTATCTACATAGTAGGCTGCATCTGTAGTGTCACTAGGATAAGGTTTCCCTCATATGTCCATATACTACAAACCATTTTGCTTATCACTTAAGGCATGATCTACTTATATATCTTTACATACATGCTTAAGTTACAACGACAACTAGAGATCTTAGTTTATTAGTTTGTGGTAAAGCAATTAAAACATTTAATGTTTCATAGATAATAGTGAAGAAAATATCTCATATTATTACATCATAAACGTTTGTTCAATACAGATGTTTACCAACTATAGGACCAAACGAGAGTTTAGGGCATCAACCCTAACAATCTCCCACTTGTCCTAAAGTGTGAGGTGTACATAAAACCAAGTAGAAAACAATAAACTAGGGCACTAAGGCCCAGTACAAAAATCTTCCACTTGCTCTAGTCCAGCTCTGGACGGTCCCGTAAACCCATGCTCTGAAGGTGACCCTAAAAAACTGTGGCCATGAGAGCCTTCGTAAACAGGTCAACAATGTTGTGCTTCAAAGTGATCTTCATGACTATCACGTCCCCTCGTTGCATTATCTCGCAGATGAGATGATACTTCAACTCTATATATTACGCTTGTGACTCCTGGTCTTCTTGGAGTTCGCAACAGCACCACTATTATCACAATAGAGGGTGATGGGCTTAGACATGTCTAGACCAACTTCCAGATCAGTCAAGAACTTCCTGAGCCAAACGGCCTCCTTAGCAGCTTCACAAGCTGATACACACTCGGCCTTCATTGTGCAGTCGGCGATGCACCCTTGCTTAGTGCTTCCCCACATTACAGCTCATCCATTAAAAGTGAACATTGAGCCTGAAGTGGATTTCTGATAATCCTTATCAGTCTGAAAGTCAGAGTTCATGTATCCAGTAAGGATCAAATCTTTAGATCCATATACGAGCATGTAGTCCCTCGTACTCCAAAGATACTTGAGGATATTCTTGACTGTGGTAAAATGACCCTGTCCTGGATTAGACTGATATCTACTAACTATCCCCACAGCGTAGGAGATGTCTAGTCTAGTACACAACATCGCATACATCAAACTACCAACGGCAAATGAGGGGACCCGTCTCATCTCCTCAATCTCTTGAGGCGTCTTAGGACACATTTTCTTAGACAATGTAACTCCATGCCTAAAAGGCAGTAGGACCCTTTTGGAGTTCTGCATCGAGTACTTGAGCAACATCTTGTCAATGTAAGATGCTTGAGACAAAGCTAGCACTTTGTTCTTCTGATCCCGAAATATCTTAATACCAAGAACAAACTGAGCCTCTCCCAAATCTTTCATTTGAAATTCGGTTGCTAGCTAGTTCTTAACTGATGTCGGTAGACCTACATCATTCCCAATGAGTAGGATATCGTCTACATATGACATTAGTAAAACTATTGAACTGTTATTGATTTTCTTGTAGACACCAGGGTCATCCACGTTTTGGTCAAAGTCGTACGATTTAATCCCAGTATTAAACCAAATGTTCCAAGATCGAGACGCCTGTTTCAGCCTATAAATGGACTGATTCAGTTTGTAAAACTTTTTGCTCTTTGACCTTGGGCTATGAATCCCTCGGGCTTGCACGCATATAAATGGTCTCCTTAAGACTACCATTCAGAAAGGCAGTTTTCTTGACGTCCATTTCCATATTATCTAGTCA
Source organism: Benincasa hispida (assembly GCF_009727055.1). Classification (NCBI taxonomy): domain Eukaryota; kingdom Viridiplantae; phylum Streptophyta; class Magnoliopsida; order Cucurbitales; family Cucurbitaceae; genus Benincasa; species Benincasa hispida. The sequence continues at coordinate 50,398,504 of NC_052354.1, forward strand.
TAATATGAGGCAATGGATAGAAGATGTGGATAGACTTCAACATGGCAACAGGCAAAGAAAGTTTCCTCATAGCGACTCCCTCTACCTAGGTATAACCCTTTGCCACAAGTCTAGCCTTGAAGGTTTTGCACCTCCCATCGACACCCTGTTTCTCTTGTAGATCCACAATTTGCAACCTATAGGTTTTACCCATTAGTTTTATCTATAAGATGCCAACTGAGTTGAAGTAATCGACTCCATCTCGAGATTCATGGACTTTGACCATTTCATCCAGTCAACATCCTCCATTGCCTTCTGAATAAGATAACGGATCCTCAAACTCGATTGGCTATCATAGCTAGGATTTTAGTGAAACCCATATAGCGAATAGGTGCGTTCGCAACCCTCTCCACTATGTCGAGGTTCATCAACTTTGAGGTGGAACTACATATGAGATGAACTACATCAACAACTCTGCTGATGGAGTAGACCCTTAACAAACTCTTGTCGAAGTTTCAGCGAGTTTCTTGGGAAAGTTCACACAACAGATCTTACTACTGAACTTGGCTCCTTATATATATCCTCCTTCAAGGAAGGTAGCGTTCAGTCGACAAAAAACACTCTGTTTTCTTTAAATTATAAAAGTAACCCCCCCCCCCCTGTGTACCTTTGGGTAGCCTACAAAGAGGCACAACCTCGAATGTGGTTCCAATTTTTTTTGAATTGGCCTCAAGCACATGTGCTGGGCAACCCCATATGCAGAAATGACGCAAACTAGCTTTATGCCCGTTCCACACCTCCAAAGATGTTCTCGCAACACTCTTGAAAGGAAAAAAATTGAGGATATACACTGAGTCTCCACTACAAAACCCCAAAACGAGTCTGGTAAGAAAGCGTAACTTATCATCGATCGAACCATGTCCAACAAGGTTCTATTTCTCCTCTCCACTACATCATTCTGCTGAGGTGTACTCGGCGTTGAGAGTTGGGAAATGATTCCATGTTCTATCATATAGTCTGGAACTCAGAATCCAAAAACTCTCCACCTCGATCCTATCAAAGTGTTTTAATCCGTCTATCCAATGCGTTTTCAACTACAGCCTTGAACTCTCTGAACTTTTCAAAGGATTCAGACTTCCGTTGCATCAAATAAACATACCCATACCGAGAGTAATCATCAGTAAAAGTGATGAAATACTCATAGGATTCCCTAGCTTGCACATTCATCGGACCACAAAGGTCTAAATGTACTAACTCTAGAGGCTTTTTGGCTCGATAACCTTTTCCAGTAAAAGGTTTTTTAGTCATCTTACCTTCAAGGCAAGACTCGCACACCGGTAAAGAATTTTCCTCTAACTCACTTAGAAGTCTGTTCTTCACCAACCTCTCAATCCTATTGAGATTGATGTGCCTTAATCGTAGGTGCCAAAGTTGGGCATTTTTCTTTAGTAGAAACTTTTGTCGTTTATTTTGATTTACGAAAGTTTTAAACATCTCTATGTTATTGAGGGAACTTGTTGCTAACGGCTTTAGCACATACAAGTTGTTTTCCAGTTTTACTGAACATATCTCAACTCCATCTTTATGAATAAACACTTTATTCAAATCAAAATGTAAAGTATATTTACACTAAATCAGACACCTTACAGAAATCAAGTTCCGCTTTAACTCAGGAACTACATAAACATCATTCAAAATGATAAACTTCTTCTGTAAAGTCAACTGGAGCCTTCCACTACCATAGCTGAGATGACGTGCCTGGTATCTACTCGCATCGTCATCTCTTCAGCCTCAAGCTGCCGCCAGGATCTAATCCCCTGAAAAGAAGAACAAACATGATTAGTGGCCCCAGAGTCAATAATCCAGGCAGAATCATCATTCTCCACTAAACAAGTTTCCAAAACTAGTAAATCAAATTTACCTTTTTTTGCTTAGACCTTAGCCTTCTTATTCTCTTTGATCCAATGAGGACATTTCTGCTTCCAGTGCACATCCTGGTTTCAATGAAAACACTTTCCCTTATCAACTGGTGCTAGTCGCCTACCCTGCTGGGCGACAAGCTTTGGGTTGGCAGGTGCCTTCCCCTTACCACCCTTCTTCTTCTTCCACTTGGAAGTGTTGGAAATAGAAGGCGCATAGGACACCAATCCCAACAATCAGACTCTGGGAGAATTAGGACACCAATCCTAACAATCTCCCACTTGTCCTAATGACTGGGGAGACTAATGTACAATATATAATAAACTAGGGCATACCTCAATATCATCTCCCACTTGCCCTAGACAAGATGTCGCATGTCTTGCAGACCTAAACTCTTTAGGTGACCCTCAAACACTTTAGTCGTGAGGGCCTCTATAAAGGGATCAGCAACGTTGTGCTCCGTTGCAATCTTCGTGACTATCACATCACCGCGATGCACAATCTCCCTGATCAGGTAATATTTTCGTTCGATGTGCTTACCCCGACGATGACTCTGAGGCTCTTTTGAATTTTCCATAGCCCCACTATTATCACAATACAGTGTGATAGGAAAATCCATACTTAGAATAACTTGCAAATCTGAAAGGAACTTCCTCAGCCAAACATCCTCCTTAGCTGCTTTCAAATGGCTACGTATTTGGCTTCTACAGTGGAGTCCGCGATGCTTCCTTGCTTGATGCTTCTCTATACTACAGTCCCTCCATTTAGAGTGAACACTGACCGTGATGTCGATTTGTGAGAATCTCTATCGGTCTCAAAGTCAAAGTCTGTGTATCCTGTAAGGATCAGATTCTTATCTCCATACACAAACATGTAGTCCCTCGTTCTCTGAAGATACTTGAGGATCGTCTTGACCGCCGTCTAGTGATCAAATCCTGGATTGGACTGATACCGACTGATAATCCCTACTGCATAGCAAATGTCAAGTCTAGTACACAATATTGCATACATCAAGCTTTCTACAGCAGAAGCATAGGGAATCCGTCTCATCTCCTCAACCTCTTGAGGTGTCTTAGGACATTGATCCTTAGACAAAACGATTCCATGTTTGAAGGGTAACAAACCCCTCTTGGAATCTTGCATCTTGTACCTGATCAACATTTGATCAATGTACGATGTATGAGACGAGGCTAACCATTTGTTCTTACGATCCCGAATAATCTGGATCCCTAGAACATATTGTTCCTCACCCAAATCTTTCATTTGGAACTGGGCAGCTAGCCACTTCTTAATGTCAGTCAGATACCCTACATCATTCCCAATGAGTAGGATATCATCCACATACAGTACTGGGAAAGCTACTGAGTTGTTGACGATTTTCTTGTAAACACAAGGCTCATCAACATTTTGGTCAAAGCCAAACGACTTGACGGTAGTGTCAAATCTAATGTTCCAAGATCTAAATGCTTGTTTCAGACCATAAATGGACCTATTAAGCTTGCAAATTCTTTCTCTTGATCTGGAACTATAAACTCCTCTAGTTGAGTCATATAGATGGTCTCCTCAAGATTACCATTAAGAAAGGTAGTCTTGACGTCCATTTGCCATATTTCATAATCATAAAATGTGGCTATGGACAGAAGAATCCTGATAGACTTAAGCATGACAATAGGTGAGAAAGTTTCCTCATAGTCAACTCCCTCAACCTGGGTATAACCCTTTGCCATGAGTCTAGCCATAAAGGTTTGCACCTTTCCATCTAAACCTTTCTTTCGCTTATAGATCCACTTACATCCAATAGGTCTTACCCCATCAGGTAGATCAACAAGCTCCCAGACGTTATGGAAGTACATAGACTCCATTTTCTGGTTCATGGCTTTAACCCATTCATCTTTTTCAACATCCTCCATTGCTTTCTTAATAGACAACGGATCCTCGACCCCATCATTCGTAATAACGTTTTGGTCTTCAGTCAAACTCATGTAACGATCTGGTGGGTTCATAACCCTCCCAATACGTCGAGGCAGTCTCAACTCTTGAGCTGGTTGATTAGACGTTCCGACCTCAACAACTCTTGTTGCTGTCTCTTATACACATCTAGATGTGTATAAGAGACAGCTCTTGAGCTGGTTGATTAGACGTTTCAACCTCAACAACTCTTGTTGATCTGTCAGCCTGTTCAACAACTCTTGTTGAACCCTCAGCAGTCTCAGTCTCACTCTCACATAAAGAAATCTTACTCCGTGGCTTATGATCCCTTATGTGGTCTTCTTTCAAGAAGATAGCATTTGTGGAAACAAACACTTTGTTCTCACTTGGATCATAGAAGTATCCACCTCTCGTTTCCTTGGCGTAGCTGATAACTTGAAGAAATACAAGTTATTGTGGCTCAAAAGTTGGAACAATTAGGGTCTTTAATGATAAAATCTCATCAGTTTTAGAGGAAATGCATGGAATTACTCGAACACTCTCAAACTCATGCAAAAGAATGTTTATTGCTAAAATACTGCAGTACTAACGCATGATATTACAGGATCTCAAAAAAGTCTTATGCATCATTAAGAAAAGCGTCGCAAGCAAAGTCTAATGCATAGGGCATGCGTCGGAGGGATTCAACGCAAGGAAGATTCATGATTCAGGCTGTTTGTGTCAAATCACCACTTGCAAGCATGGGCATCTGTAGCGAGCGGCGTCTGAAAAGCATCTGAGTGTCAGGCGGCTGACCAGGGTATGGAATTTAATGATGCCCATCATCAAGTTGAAGAAGACCGATGCCTATAAATAGAAGAAATCCCACCAGATGAACAATCTTTGATCTTTAGCTCATTGCATAATTCTAAAGTTTTGAGACCATAGAGCTGTGCTGTGATGACGAGAAGAACAAGAGGGAAGAGAACCACTACCATCGCCGATCAAGGAGCGGAGGAAACTGAGCTCGAGAGAGACATTTCTTCTAATTCTTCCACAAGTGGTTATATACGAACCAGAATTGAGCCAAAGAGGATAAGAGATTGTACTCTGTAGCTTGACTCCTTTCATTTCATCTTACTTATCGTTTTCATCTTCTCATTTGATTAAGTGTCGGTTTTGTAGAGACAATAAGTTTCTTTATAAATTCACATATTTGATCTATCATACATTGCCACTGTTTATTTCTTGTTTATGTTGGATGCATCTATAACTTCATGAAAAATTTCGTTTCGAAACGCTTAAACTAACTAAATCAATTGGTAAAAGCAGCTTTAGCTTAAATTATTTGAGAGAATAAGTAAGCTAGCATCAAGTTAGAAACGCTTAGTACATCTAGAGATAGACGCACTGGTGTTTCATTGCATCCTGTGACTGATGCATACATCCTAGAGATAGGTATTGTATGATATTCGCATTGAGAAGTGTCGAATAGTGTCTAACTCATAACGGAGATAAACAAGCCATCTCATTCGTATCATATTCTTGTTTATTTACATCTAACTTAGATCGACGCATATCACTTGCATTAAACTCCATTTTCACACAACCCATCATTCTCTACTCATCCCTTTTGTATCTTCTTGCACACACACAGCAGCAGCTTAGTGTAAATAACTCATTTCTACATACATTTAGGATATCTCTACAACAGTTACAACATAAGGCCTGCGTTAGCTTTAATCTGAATCCTTGAGTTCGACCCTGGACTTACCAGGAACCTGAGTTGGATTTATACTTGGATCTGAGTAAGAAAAACTTGAATGTCTATAGAGGAGTGTCATGTGTCCTGATGCAGATCACTAACGCATCAACACGTCACTAACGCATCATAAATGCATCAACGCGTCATTCATATTTACACATTTTTTCAATCACTTTATACAATACACTCCTAAGCTCGAACCACGAATTCAACGAACAGTAGCCTACAAAGAGGCAAACCTTCGAACACGGTTCCAAATTCTTTGGGTTAGTCGCTAGCACATGTGCTAGACAACCCCAAGTGCTAAAATGGCGTAAACTATAGAGGAGTGTCATGCGTCCTGTTGCACATCACTAATGCATCAACGCGTCACTAACGCATCATAAACGCATCAACGCATCATTCACATTTACATCTTTTCCAATTACTTTATACAATACACTTCTAAGCTCGAATTACGAATTCAACAAACAGTAGCCTACAAAGAGGCAAACCTTCGAACACGGTTCCAACTTCTTTGTGTTAGTCGCTAGCACATATGCTAGACAGCCCCATGTGTTGAAATGGCGTAAACTACATTTACAACCTCTCCATAACTCAAAAGGTGTTACAGAAGTACTTTTTAAGGGAACGTTGTTCAGGATATAACATGCAGCCTGTCCTGCATAACCCCAAAACAAGTTTGAAAGATGAGCATAACTCATCATAGACCAAACCATGTCCAATAAGGTTCTGTTTCTCCTTTCTGATACACCATTCTGCTGAGGTGTACCAGGGGCCAAGAGTTGGGACGCAATCCTATGTTCTATCATATAGTTCTGGAATTGGAGGTCTATATATTCTTTACCACAATCAGATCGTAATGTTTTTATCTTCTTACCTAACAAGTTTTCAACTTCAGCCTTATATTCCTTAAACTTGTCAAGGGCTTCAGACTTACGTTGCATTCGGAAGAGATACCCAAACCTTGAATAATCATCTATGAAAGAGATGAAATATTCATACTCACTCCGAGCTCTAACATTCATCGGACCAAGAGGTCTGAATGTACATGCTCCAAGGCTTCCTTGGCCCTGTAACCTTTTCCAGTAAAAGGTCATTTGGTAATCTTTCCTTCCAGGCAGGATTCACATATTGGCAAGGAGTTTTCTTCTAAACTCTTTAAAAGTCCACTTTCCACCAACTTCACAATATTGAGGTTAATGTGACCTAACCTCAGATGCCAAAAATGGGTGTTTTCCTTAGGAGAAACCTTTGGTCTTTTAGTTGTTATTGCCCTACTGAACATTTCAGTGTTAAACAAGGTTTTTATGACTAACGACCTTAGTACATATAAGTTATTTTCCATTGAACCATAACCAATCTCCATTCCATTCTTGAAAATAAACACTTTATTCTCATAAAAGGATACGGTATAGCCTTGTTCAATGAGACAAGAAACCGAGATTAAGTTCCTTTTAATATGAGGAACTACAAAAACATTATCCAGTAACAGATAATGTTTCTTGTCAACAAATAACTTCAGCCTGCCTACAACAACAGTTAAAACAACCTCACCAGTACCGACTCGAAGAGTCATCTCTCATTGTGGCAACATTTGCCAGGAACTAAATCATTGGTAAGAGGAACTGACATGATTGGTAGCACCTAAATCAAGGATCCAGGCAGAATCATCATTCTCTACCAAACACATCTCCATAACCAATAAATCATATTTATTAGTCTTGTCTCTGATGAGGTGAAATTATGGAATAAAATGCGGTGATGGAAATGTGTTGAGCAACAAGTTTTCTCAGCAGAATCCAAGTGTAAACCCTACTAAGTTTCCTGGCAAGTCTAGGGTTGAACTCAGGGACTAAGGAAAATGGTATGCAGTGATAATTTTCAAAAAGACTTTCCGGTAACCAGTAAATCAAATAGTTGTTTTAAGTTGTTGTTTGCAGTATAAAATAAATGTATGTGGCGGAGTTACGAAAAGAATAGATAATACGGAAGATGCAATGAATATGCGGGGAATGGGTTGAGAATTAGTTTAGCTAACACTTCCTAGGATGTGTTCATGTTATGCGATCATGCAACACATATACAATAGCAAATCATCTCTCAACGCAAATGCTACGACTTCTAGTACTAGAACGCATGGGATATATGTGATGAGTCTATAGGACCTACACATAAGCCTCTATTCTTATTTATGTGATGACAACATGACACACACAAATAAGGTGACCACATAATATCATAACATATCTCTAGGGTGCATGCGATGCATGTTGGAAAACAGAGCTTATCTCTAAGTCCCTATCTCCTGCTTATGCAGATCTAATCTTGCTCTCTCGAGTCTAGATTTTAACCTAGCTCTCTCAAGTCTTAGGTTCTTTCTTTAGACTCTCTCTCGAGTAGCTCTAAAGCGGTGTTGGGCGCAGCATAAGACAAGATAATCGCATGCGATGAAGATCTTAGGTCATGTTAGCTTAGTTCTTCTCAACCCATTCGATAAAGTTAGCTACTCATGCATGCTTTTAAGAGAGTGAACAGATGTAGAATAGCAAGTTCTATTTTATAAATAAAGAGTTGAAATACAAAATAACAATGCAAGATGAGAATAAAGAGCTTGGAAGCAATCTCTTGCTTCCCAAGGCTTTTACACTGTCTTTTCTACTCTGTTCAAAAGATAGTCTCGCTCTCGCGAGAGTCGGTCCTCTCTTTGTTTTTCATGCCTCTAGGTTCTCTCTCAAGCTGACTAGAGCGATCTTCTGACGTCACTTCTCTTCTCTCACTTCACCTTCTAAATAAAAAGAAAGCTATGAACTTTCTGAGGAAAAATTCTCTAACTGTCCAAACTCCTTCACTGAAGGTTGCCTTCAGTATTTATAGAGCTTCGGGGTGAAAGACTGCTTCTCTCTTATGATTGCACTATGGGATGGCATTAATTCTCCGTCTGATGCGTTGAATATTTTTCACGAAAAAGTTAAGTGTACTTGCTACAGTAGTTTGTTAATGGCTTCAACCTAATTTGGAATCGACCTTCATCAGCTTTCTATTCCATCATGATTTATTATGCTTTTCACCCAGATGCGCCCACCAAGTTGCGGCGGCTCTATGCGACAATCATTCTGAGCAGATATTTACAAGCACAAATTAGCGCAAAGCCTTGCGGTAATGCTGCGTTCGACCATTGATTTCTTGTGATCGCATTTTCCGCCTTGCGTCAACGCATATTCTACATAAAAATACAAAAGTTAACTGTTTTCATGCGATGGCCGCATATGACCGCAATGTTATTAACTTAATTCTTTTTGGACGCAATCTTATATATTTTATCAACGCAAACCTTCATTGTTTAATATCTTAACACTGTAATAACATGCATTTCTACCCGTTATCAGTCTCCTCTTTTGGAGAGTAGTGGGATCGAGGTCATTTGCCACAAAATTCATTTCACATGAGTCTTGCCACTGTAAATAATCGATCATTTTAAAAGCCTTAAACGAAAATACTAACGAGTTGCTGAAAAAAAAAACACATTGACCTACGTTAGATTTTCAGCAAATACCCGTTGTAAAACAAAAGAACATCCAATAAGGTTTTAGCAAAACTAACATGAACCCCGTGAGACATCTAGTTTTGCAATGACGCTTCAAAGGTTTAGGAAAAAAGCCACTGAAGAGAGGTCAGTTATCCCACCTCTGAATTGAGAAGTTCTCAATCTATCATTAATACCAGAACAACTCTTGTTTCTATAACGACTAGCCATCATTGATTTGGCCAAGAGATCATTAACTTACTTAACAATCTCCTGTAAGTGTGACCCGCCATTTTAAGCCCTAGATGCCGTCCCAAAAAGGCCAATCCGAAGGGAAAAGATCTGATTGGGGCAAAACCTAAAGCGACCCTATCCATTTCTGGAGTTCACCTTGATCTTGACCAACTGTACAAAACCCATCTAAAGGGGGACGCACAAAGGCGACATGAAGGAGTACAGAATGATCTCACGGTGTGCCAATGACAGAGACCATAGGACGTGTTGACACACACCTTTCACCCACTTATTATAAATACTCTCTCCATTCACCTTGATATTGACTCATGCAAACACCATCCGAAGGGGCATGCATCTAGGGCACCATGAGGCCAAGCATGAATCTCACAGTGTGAACATACAGGGAGAAACGTGAGTGGAATCATAGATATATCAAATACGCCTCTTCCTCCCACTGAGTATTTTATAACTTAGGGTTTATAAATACTCTCTCCATTCATCTTAGGTTTTCCAAGAGTAACTTTTACCTTGGATAGTGAAACAACTTTTTGATCATCATCCATCAAACTTTTTAATGGAGTCTTTGACCAAAACATCGCATGTTTGTTGAAAATCTATCTAATTCACCTTTCTAGGTAGGTTCCCAGGTAAGGGTGTTACGTTTCCATCAACTTAAGAACCCCAGCCTAGCCAGAACCCGCCTTAGACAAAAGGTCCCTTATAGATAGGTTTGCAACAAATTTAATCTTTTATTTCAACCAATTTAATCCTATTAAACTAATTTTAAAAGATTAATCTAGGTTGCTAAACTCTTAGAATCACTTGAACTTAGGTCTATCTCAATACAATTTTAAAACCCTTTTTAAAAAAATTTGAGTTCACCCTAAGTCCGCATGCAACTCTGAATTATTGATTTTAGGTCTAGTTTCCTCTATAACACTTATAAATGGAAACAACCAACACAATGCGAAGCTAACACATGCAAGGAATTCATAACGCTTATAAACAGCCTAAATGTCATGCTCAATGCATTGTCCATTCGTTGCTACTTCTTTTATATAACACTTATACAAAACAGGAATGAAACAAAAACAACATGCTTCCATTCACCCTTAGACTATAACACTTATAATCAAAAGGATGATGCATGATAATGCTCACTGTATGCAAAATATAACTCTTATATTTCATGATGCATATGCATGCTTTCAAGTAATTTCTTCACGCTCGATTATAATAATTATAATACATTATGCATGAATAATTGCACAACCTAAGGTGGGTTTTAAACTATATGACAAACACTTTGGCATATAAGTACCATACATCACATGTATGAAAAAAAATGTTGATGAACCGGGTAAAATTGCCTTAAAAACACAAAATTAAATCTAACTATTACAAAGACAAGGAGTCTCCGATTGAAACAGGCGAAACGAGCCTTGAACCGCTCGGGCAAAGCATCGCGTCTCCAACCATCGTGTACTAAACTCCCTGCGGTCGTCCAGACGATAAAACAAACACTTTGCTCTATCGCTTACCAGCACTCCTAGAGCTAAACAATCGTTTAGCAAATACTACACGACCGTTTAAAAAAATCAAAACGATCATTTAGCTATTACTACACGATCGTGTACCTTTTACAAAGCGATGAAGTCTAAAGTACACAATCACTTCATGCGCTCCGCACAACGCCCGCCCACGCTCGTCTTAACGACTATAATGCCACGAAGCACCATCACTTAAGTGATCGCTTAGCTAGCACCTCTGTATCGCATACGTGTGATCGTGTAGGTCGTAACTAAGCGATGAAGCTTACTAACTACACGATCGTCTAGCGTGCGCCTTTTACTAAACGATGAGCATCACATGATCTCTTTACGATCATCTACCTCCAGCGCCTACGCGATTGCGCAACCAACGCTACGCGATAGAGTGAACGATTTACCCCATTACTTAGCATTAGCTAAACGATCGATTAGAAAATACTACACGGTCGTCTAGAAAAATCTAAACGATCGCTTAGTTAAATCCCAACGATTGTTTACCTAAGGCTACACGATACGACCAACGCTTGGTCTTGTTCTTCGTTGAGAATCACATCTCCATGCTTCGAAGCTTCATCATGAACGACTTGACTAACTCAAACTCTTTGAATTACAGACTCAATTGCAAAGTTAATTATTCCCAAAAACACAGGGGCCCTTATAAATTAACACTTTATAATTATAGAAAGCTTTAACTAAAAGGCAATTAAACCCAAAACATTCATCAACTCATCCACAAATACAAAAAACGATTAACCACAAATGCAGAAACCCACCGCGACTATAAAATGAGTTCAAAACAGAGTTGTAATTTGGAATATCAGAACAACCTGACTCTGATACCAATTGAAGGAAATCAAACTTGAGATTTCCATGAGCAGCAGAAAATAGATCATTCCAAATTACAATTATGAATGAACATTACAATTTACAGTCGTAAACAAAACATAAAGTTATGCAATTGTTACAGAAATTACAGTATGATAACTGCAAATGAACAAGGCGAAAGCTATAAACATTTCTAGACTCGTCTCCACACTTCTTGCTCATGAACGCTTGAACAACACGACCGCAATACTGCACGAACACTTCGCACTCGTCCTCCACGATCGCCTTGGTCACGAACATTCCAGCAAGAACACGAATGGCCTCCATAGAACCTCGATGGTATCGAGTTAAGTATGACACCACCAAGAAGGTTACCTTGGTATTCTCGGTGTGAGAATCCAAAGAGTGGGCTCTGTGTTGACTTGGAATGAGGCAGACGATGGAGGAATGAACAATCGTGTATACGATTGGGCAAATGGGAGAAGACAGAAACCTATCGCATAGGTCAATGCCCAATCGTTTAGCTATCAAAATCTAAGCGATCGTTTAGCTTAGTGTCTGTCCCCTACAAAACACTACACGATCTTTTCCTTTGCTCAAGTTGTCGCTTAGTAAATCTGTATTTACTTGACAACTTCCGTGAGTTCCTTTTTTTTCAAGAGAAATCTCAAAACAATTTTTGATCTTTTGTAAAAACTTATTAAAATTAGGAAAAAAAAATTTCCTTTTTATCTCAAGGTTACCATGAATCACTAATAACCACCCATTCAATTGGTTATTAAAGAAAAAGAATTAATGATCCAATAATTAATATTATTATAAATATAAATGATAACCAATTTATCATACTATATTTATAACCTATAGTTTTAATATTTCATCTCATGAAAATATAAACCATACTTCTTTTTCTATTCCATGGTACTTAATGTAAACCTCATTTACATCAATCCTTCACTAGATGTATCTCATATATCATACCGATTATATCATATATCATCAAAATACTTCTTGTCAATTTGAACATTTCAAATCAATACCAAGAAATGATCCTCAACTGAATCCATTAAGATACCAAGGAGACCTTATGAACCTATAGCTCGAAGCTTCAACAGTACGTGAATAACTGATTAAACTCTTTAGTCATGGGATCCACCATCCATTAACTGTCAGGCACTCCACTAAAGACCGACAACTGAACTCTCCTTACCACAGATATATTATGTGTCCATCTTAACCAATCAGTAGTGCGACAACCCTTCACAGATCGCTCGTAAGTACAGCTGGGCCAATAACCGTTATGCCCCTATAGTTACATCTGTCTCCTTAAGTACCACTGATCTCTCTAATGAACATAAGTCATAGTCCTACTATGACTGAGTCTTCTCTTCAAAAGAGAAGCTGGGGCCACTATGTTCAAGCCCCGGGATCAACTCTTAAGCTGTCTCTTATACACATCTAGATGTGTATAAGAGACAATCTCTTTACTTGTCCCTACTTCGGGAAAGAAGTGAATTCCATCTTGTGGATTAAGTTCCCAGCTCCCAGATCAGACAAGTCCCCAAAAAGGTAGGCATGTTGAGTTGGCAATCTGGCCGCTCTCACCCATAGTAATCAAAGGACCGCCCTAAAAGGGAGAAGTTCCCAGAACATTTAGGATTGAGGTCATGTCACCTATGGTCATTTAGGTGAGATGTAAGTCTCTAGAATCAATGGCGTTATATACATAGTCTAATCATCTTGTGGTCTAGGTCTTATACAAACTCTTTGTATAGGAAACCTCCACTCACACGTCTTCACATGAATGGTCAAGATCTACCATCTGTAGTAGTTAACAGCACTTGAAAACCTCTACAAAGCAAGTCGTATCCGTAGTGTCACCGGTATTAGGTATCCCACCTTAATCCTTATACTACAGACCTATTTAGGTTATCACTTAAGGCATGATCCACTTGTATATCACATATACGTGCTTAAGTTCACATAAGATAACCAAGGAGCTTTGTTTATTAGATATGAGTAAATGCCAGAATTAAATAACACTTATTTTATTCATTAAACAATGTGTATCTTTACAAAACAACGAGACTCCAGGAGAATTAGGACACCAATCCCAAATTTTCGACTAGCGTAGTTCTCGCTAGTCACTTTTTCGGCATTTAAAAGAGCTAATGTGGTTGTAGCCATATTTATGTTGCTAAAAAACGAACAAACTTAATGAGTCTATGCAAGGTTAACACCAATTTTAGTTTTAGTAAAATAGTTTCCATGTACTCTAAGTGAAAAGACATCTATTTCGCAATGATGGCCCAACGAGGCAGGACAAAACCCTAACAATCACCATTTTTCAGGCCAAAACAATTAACCTTTAACAATTCCGCACAAGTGTAACCCCTCATTTTCGGCCCTAGAGTGCCCTAATGTGCCCACCATAGGAAAAAAGCATATTCGGACAAGAGACTAAAGCGACCTTATCCTATATAGAAGATCAAATGAAGAGTCTTGCAAAACTGTTGTCCTATAAGGGGACACTCCCAAGGTGCCTCGAGGCGATACACAGAATCATTATCCAACCTAATGAGAGAGACCGTGGGATATGTTGTCGCACGTCTCACTCCTAATTACTATAAACATTCTCTCCATTCACCTTGGTATTGACCTACTCAAACACTATACTTTAGAGGGACACTCCAAGGTGCAACGAGGTCGAGGATAGATCTCACAATGTGAACGTAAAGAGAGAAACGCGAAGAGGTTTAAATGAAGTATCATATACCCCAAGTACCTCCCACTGAATGTTCAACCTAAGAGTTCATTAACTTAGACAATCCGGCTACTAATTTTATCTAAGTTCAGTTTAATTTGCTAAAAAATAATTATTGTCTTTGAAATTAAACAAGTTCAAATAGTCCCATTAAACTCTTTAACGAACTATCCTCAAATTTTCATGCATGCATCAAATCTATTAATTCACCTTTCCAGGTAAGTTCCTAGGTAGGGGTGTTCTATTTCCGTCAGCTTAAGTACCCCAGCCTAGACAGAACCTACCTTAGACAAAAGGTCCCTAATTTCATTAGAACCGTGATCTTAGGTCTATCTCCACCAAGTTCTAAAATTGTTTTAAAACCATGATTCAAACCTAAGTTCGAATGCATGTCTTTCTTATTGATTTTAGTTCTAATTTCCATTATAACACTTATAAAAGAAACAACGAAAACCAATTCACATTGCTATGCACAACTAGGTATTTATAACTCTTATAAATTTAACCTATGTGTCATGTTTCATGCAATGTCAATTCATACTATATATAACACTTATATACTTGGTAATGAAAACCTTAGAAAATTGAATGCAACCTTTTTCATTTTATCCTTTCAGTTATGAACACTGAATGCAACCTCCCACTTTCATGCACGGTTAAGGAGAAAACCACCAACAATTATTTCATAATTGTTTTAAATTATAAATAAATATAATAACTGACTTATCATATTATATTTATAACCTATAGTTTTAATATCACATCATATGCGACATTTAAACCATAGTCCTTTTTCTCCTTTACTTGATATAAATCATATCTACATCCATTTCCACCAATTAATATATCCCATACATCGTGTCAACTATATCAGATATAATTGAACCAGTTTAATCATATCATATATAATCAAACTCTCTCTTCTCAATTTGAACACTTCAAATTGACCAAAAAACTGATTCTCAACTTGAATCGATTGAGCTACCAAGGGGACCTTATGAACCTTTAGCTTGAAGCTCCAACGGTATGTGAATAGTTGACTAAACTCTTTAGCCACGAGATCCACCATTCGTTAACTGTTGGGTACTCCACTAAAGATCGCCAGTTGCACTCTTCTCACCACAGATATATTTCTGTCCATCGGATATAACCAGTCAACAGTATGATGACCCTTCACATATGCTCGTAAGTACAGGTGAGCCAATTTATCGTTTTGCCCCCATAATTATATCTAATTCTTTAAATACCACTGATCCCTCTAATGAACAATATATCATAGTCTTACTATGACTAGTTACCTCTCGGGCCATGAGAAGGTGTGTAGTGCCACATCAAGCCCTGGAATAAGTCCTTAAAGGAGCAATCTATCTACTACCCTACTTCGGGGAAGAAGTGAATTTCATCTTGTGTGTCTGAATTCCCAGCACCCCAATCAAACAAAACCTCAAAGTGGTAGGTTTGAGTCGGCAATCTGGCCACTCGCACCCATGCAAACCAAAGGACCACCCTCAAAGGCAAGAGTTCCTAACTCACTCAGGATTACAATCATGTTACCTGTGGTTATCCTAGTGAAGTGAAGTCTCTGTCATGAACAATGTTATATAACGAGACTAAACACTTCGTGGTCCAGTCTTATACAAACTCCTTTGTACAGGACGCCCCCGCTCGCATGTCTCCACATGAATGATCAGGATCAGACCATTCTTAGCACGTCAGAACACTTGTAAATATCTACAAAGTGGGTTGCATCCGTAGTGTCACTAGGATAAGGTTTCCCTCCTATATCCATATTCTACCGACCATTTTCGTTATCACTTAAGGCATGATCTACCTGTATGTCTCCACATACATGCTTAAGTTACAATGACAACCAGGGATCTTAGTTTATTGGTTTGTGGTAAAGCAAATAAAACATTCATGTTTCATAGACAACAATGAAAAAAAATATCTCATATTATTAAATCACAAGTGTTTGTTCAATGCAGGTGTTTACAAACTACAGGACCCAACGAGAGTTTAGAGCATCATCCCCAACAACCAGAGGAATGATCGACCGGGTAGAGGCTAGGGCTACTTTCTTCCAACCGCGTCCTTCCTTGTGTGTCGGAGATATAAAGCGAGTGCACCGGAAAAGAACGGGAACTGGGTTGATCTATTCTATGGCGAAGCATCCGAAGCATAACTGCACATTCACACGATCTTTGTCGAGAGATAGGAGCTACTCTTATTCCTACAATATTTAGTTACCATATTTTGGTCAACAAATCATTAATTTGCATAACAATTTCTTATAAGTGTAACCCTTCATTTTAGACTCTAGAGTTCTGCCCCAATGAGCCAAGTGTAGGAAAAAATCGATTGGGGAAAAAACTAAAGCAATCTTATCCATTTTTTGGGTTTGAATAAATTTTCATGCAAACATCATCCATATAGGGACACGTGCAAAGGTGTCTAGAGGCTGAGCATGAAATTTTACTGCAACTAATGAAGAAGATCGTAGAATGTATTGACACACTTCTCTCTCTCACATACTATAAACAATCTCTCCACCCACCTTGGTATTAACCTATGCAAACACCATTTGTAGGGGGACACAAGTAAAGGTGTCTCAAGGCCGAGCATAGAACTCACATTTTGAACTATTTAAGGAGAAACATGAAAAATAAATTGAAGTATCATATACATCATTTTCCTTTCACTTAGTGTTTTACATATGAGGGTTCATAACTTAGGTAAATTAGGCTAATAAATTTATCTAAATGAATTGTTAACTTGGCCCAATATAACAATTATATTGGATAGTTTAACAACGTTGATTCTTCTTTATTAAACACTTTAATAAACCTAAATAATTCATTGCATGCTTATAACATTTTTTTTTCTAATTTACCTTCTAGGTCGGTTCCCAGGTAGGGGTATTCCGTTTCCGTCAGTTTAAATTCCCCATTCTTAAACATAACCGTCTTTAGATAAAGGTTCCTTATAGACAATATTATAAATTTAATCTTTTATTTACTCCAATTCAATCCTATTAAAAGAGGAATTAAAAGATTAATCTTATTTCTCATATTAGAAATTATTAACATAGGTCAAAAGTGAAATCAATTTTAAATTATTTAAAAATTAATTGTAACCTATATTTACATGCAACTCTTGATTATAGACTTTTTATTCTAATTTCATTAACTTATAACACTTATAAAGCTTAATGAAACAACTAAAACCTATACGTGCATCTAATGACACAATTCTTCATGCATCTCCAATTTTCATTACATTACACATAACAGTTATATAATAAAGTAAGGGAAAATAAATAATTTTCATCAATTCATCCATACTATATATTCTAACTATTATAATACAAAAATGATGCATAGACATGTTATTTATGCATGCAATCATATAATATAAAACTTATATTTAATATGATGTATTAGCATGCTTAATTAAATCATGCATCTATATAATATAACACTTATATTAATTTAATCAATAAAAATACAAATAAATAAATAAATTATTATAAATTAATAATAAAAAAAACTGCTCTCAAAACGGTTGTTTGGCTAGATCCCACGATCTGGAATGCCCTCTTGATGCGTGCGTAACGTCTGGAGTGTCGCGGCGCTGTTGGAGAGTGTCGTGGTGCTTTTGTCGTGGATAGAAATCCTAGTGTAACGACACTGTTTTCCCAATGTCACAACTCTCGACAACAGCATCGTAGTGCTAGGCTTCTATGATGCAGCATAAGTGAGCATAACAACGCACCAACGTTACGTTGCAGGATAGAATGCAAAAATCTGCTTCGTTCTCAACTCCAACATGGTCTAAATACCACCAAACTCTTCAACAACACTTGTACAATTAAAGACTCGAAAGTTGAATTTAGACGCCCAAAACACCGGGTAATTACAACTTTAAAGTAGTAACCTAAGCCAATTTTTTAAAACATCCAATGTGTGAATCCTCATTTACTCAACATTCAACAATGAAAAAACTCTAAATTGATGTTTGAAAATAGAAAAATTAGAGATTCAACCTGGCTCTAATACCAATTGAAGAAAATTTGAATACCCACAGTGGAAGCAATTGAATGCATTAGTCTCTAATTTTTCGTTTTACAAAACAATAGAAATTCAGAGGCAACAGAAATGTGGGATGAACAAGACCTAAACATGCTTCTAATGTGCAATTAGAGAGGAGAAGGATTAAAAGATACATACCCTTGAAGATTTATATTCACGTTTCCTCTCCACAACACGAACATTTCCCAAACCCGCAACCATGAACACCACATACAGAATGAAGAAGATACCACTACGATCTTCCTCGTTATTCTTAGGGACGAGAATCATGCAAAGTTTGTGGTTTGCACCCAATTTTGGTAGAAAGGGAGACGAGAATGATTTGAGAGAAATTCCTTTAGGGAATCATGAGAGAACCATGAGAGGGAGAGCGATGAATGAGCAGGAAGATAATCCTTCACTTGTGAAAAAACCATTTTCACGTAAAAAAAACTCAACCCAAAAATAACTCCCCATTCTTTTAATTAATTGAGAGAATAACTCCCAAAAAGAGTTATTAATTTTTAAAATTCAAGATTTAAATTTAATATATATTAATCATTTTAATATATATAAACTATACGTTATATCATATATAACATATAACATATACTTTATATTATATTACATATAATATAACCTATAAATTTTATATGAATCACATTCATATAAATAATATCTTAATCAAATTTAAATAATTATTTCTCTCATAAAACTATATGAATCATATTCACATAATTAATATTTGAATCAAATTCAAATATTCATCTCTCATAAACTATATAAATTTAATATGAATAATATTCACGAAAAAGTTTAACATATAGTTTTTATATATTTCTCTCATAAAATTATATAATTTATCAACATACATTATATTTTATAATGTATCTATATATTTTATTTAATTATATCTTATACAATTAATTTCTTTTAATTAATTTGAACAATTCAAATTAAACCAAAACTAATTTGATTTTCATTAGTTCTTATTAAGCTAACGAGGGGACCTTATGGACTTATAAATTGAGACTCCATTTATATTTGATTAATTAATTAAACTCTTTAATTAACTTAATCAACTTTCATTAACTGCTGGTCATTCCACTAAAGATCGACAACTACAATATTTGTACTGTAGTAAAGATCGACAACTACAATATTTGTACTGTAGATATATTTCTGTATCCATTGGATATAACCAATCAACAATGCGTTGACCCTTCACAAATTGTTTGTAAGTACAGCTGGGTCAAAATTACCGTTTTACGCCTATATTTACATCTAACTCCTTAAGTACCACTGATCCTTCTAATGATTGATTAGTCATGGTCCAATTACGACTGGACTCCTCTCGGGCCAGAAGAGGGTGAGGCGTTTCATTGTTCAAGTCTCAAAATCAGCACTTCAGAGAGAAATTTATCATCTTACCCTAACATTAGGGAAGAAGTGAATTTTTTTTTGCGTAGCCGTGTTCCCGACTCCCAATCAGACGATCTTCAACATGGTAGGCATACTGAGTTGACAAATCTGGCTACTGTTACCCATGCAAATCAAAGGACCGTCCTCATAAGCAAGAGTTCACAACTCATTCAGGATTAAGGTCAAGTCGCCTATTGTCATCCTGGTGAACTGTAAGTCTCTTCTAACAAAGGCATTATAAAGAGAAACTCAACATTTCGTGGTCCAATCACCCCCACTC
The DNA here is from genome assembly GCF_009727055.1 of Benincasa hispida. Classification (NCBI taxonomy): domain Eukaryota; kingdom Viridiplantae; phylum Streptophyta; class Magnoliopsida; order Cucurbitales; family Cucurbitaceae; genus Benincasa; species Benincasa hispida. The sequence goes on from NC_052354.1 coordinate 50,418,747, forward strand.
ACATGGATCAGAACATTTGTAACACTCTACAACAATTGTAACATTGACAAAGTGGGTCGTATAAGTAGTGTTATCAGGATAAGGCACCCAACCTTATCCATATACTACAAACCATTTAGATTATCACTTAAATATGATCCACCTGTATATCTCTGATAACTTGTAGAAATACAAGTTATTTTGCCTCTTTTATCTAAAACAATTAGGAAAAAGCTATGAAAATTTGACAACTTGATAAGGAATTTATAGAAATAATTACATCATGCGGTCACGCACACACCTATTTACAAAAAAAGTTATAAAAATAATACCTTATTTGGTGCAGAAAGTCTACTTATGCGATCGCGAGGAGCTATTAATGCCAATGTAGGGATTACATAATTAACCAAACTGGTGACTTCATGCGATGGGGAATGACATGATGAATGGGCGGTGGAAGTCAAATCAAAGACCAAGTTGGTAGTTGATAAGAAAGCGGCAGAGCCAATGAACTTCTGACGCCAAGTAGACGACGCATTAGGGTATGGAATTTAATGCACCCTATAACGCATAATCATTAGTGAGATACGAAAAGCTACCCCTAGACGCCTATAAGTACACCACGAGATTACCATGCAAGACATAACCAAGAAATTGGAAGAAAACTCTGCTCAATTCTTTACTCCTCTTTTGAACCACCCATGAACCTTAAGTCACCAATACATAACAGGATTCATTATGATAGAAGCTTTTGCTCATGGAGCTATATTTTTTTATTAGAGATTACAATCCAGAACAGAATGAAGATAATGTATTGGCAAGAATGTTAGACCATAAAGAAGCTATCATATCCCATTTAAGTTCGGCCAGCCTTTTGTTGGGGTTCCATATTTTGGGGCTTTATGTTCATAATGATTTCATGCTTGCTTTTGGTACTCCGGAAAAACAAATCTTAATCGAACCCATATTTTCCCAATGGATTCAATCCGCTCATGGTAAAACTTCATATGGCTTCGATGTACTTTTATCTTCAACAAGCGGCCCGACGTTCAATGCAGGTCGAAGCATATGGTTGCCAGGTTGGTTAAATGTTGTTAATGAGAATAGTAATTCACTATTCTTAACAACAGGGCCCGGAGACTTCTTGGTTCATCATGCTATTGCTTTAGGTTTACATACGACTACATTGATCTTAGTAAAAGGTTCTTTAGATGCACGTGGTTCCAAATTAATGCCGGATAAAAAGGATTTTGGTTATAGCTTTCCTTGCGACGGTCCAAGACAAGGTGGTACTTGTGATATTTCGGCTTGGGACGCCTTTTATTTGGCAGTTTTCTGGATGTTAAATACCATTGGATAGGTTACTTTTTATTGACACTGGAAGCACATCACATTATGGCTGGGTAACGTTTCACAGTTTAATGAATCTTCCATATTTGATGGGATAGTTAAGAGGTTATTGTGTATATCAAATTAAAATGAGTAACATTATTATTACTAATGCAAACAACAAAGAATTTAAACAAATAATAAAGAAAATTTGCAGTTTCTATATTGTCAAAAAATTTTACTTAAAAGCAATGGGTATGTTCATTAACAGTTTCAGCGGACCATCTTATTTGAACAATTGTAACTTCGTGACTTGAAATATTAAAAGTATATGGCAAAAAATTAAGAATCAAAAAATAAAATTCTATTTAAGTTTTGGATATTTAAATTTTTTATTAACTAATCCTTTTGAAAAGAGATAAGAGCTGGTGAATCAGAAAAATTAATTAGGAATTAAATATACTTTTTTTATGGAATATACGTATCAATATTCATGAATCATACTGTTCATCTCACTACCAATTCTTATCTTAATAGGAGTGGGACTTCTACTTTTTCCGACGGCAACCAAAAACCTTCGATGTATGTGGTCTTTTCCAAGTATTTTATTGTTAAGTATAGTTATGATTTTCGCGGTTTATCTATCTATTGATCAAATAAATATAGTTATATCTATCAATATGTATGGTCTTGGACTATAAATAATGATTTTTCTTTAGAGTTGGGCTACTTGATCTATCCACTTACTTGTATTATGTCAATATTAATCATGACTGTTGGAATTATGGTTCTTATTTATAGTGACAATTATATGTCTCATGATCAAGGATATTTGAGATTTTTTGCGTATATGAGTTTGTTCAATACGTCAATGTTGGGATTAGTTACTAGTTCGAATTTGATCCAAATTTATATTTTTTGGGAATTGGTTGGAATGTGTTCTTATCTATTAATAGGATTTTGGTTCACTCGACCTACTGCGACGAATGCTTGTCAAAAGGCATTTGTAACTAATCGCGTAGGGGATTTTGGTTTATTATTAGGGATTTTAGGTCTTTATTAGACAACGGGGAGTTTTGAATTTCGGGATTTATTTCAAATCTTCAATAACTTGATTGATAATAATGAGGTGAATTTATTATTTGTTATGTGCGTTGTCCTATTATTTGTAGGTGCGGTTGCTAAATCTGCTCAATTTCCTCTTCATGTATGGTTACCTGATGCTATGGATGGTCCTACCCCCATTTCGGCTCTTATACATGCTGCTACTAATCATCGACTTGGTAAGTTATTGCCTCACCAACTAACTAATCATACGCGAGCCCCTTCTTGGGCAGATTCCTCCTTTTGCTCCTCAGCGTACGGGGTATTAGCAGCCGTTTCCAGCTCTTGTTCCCCTCCCAAGGGCAGGTTCTTACGCGTTACTCACCTGTCTGCCACTGGAAACACTACTTCCCGTCCGAATTTCATGTGTTAAGCATGTCGGCAGCGTTCATCCTGAGCCAGGATCTAACTCTCCATGAGATTCATAGTTGCATTACTTATAGCTTCCTTGTTCGTAGACAAAGCTAATTCGAAATTATCTTTCATTCCACCTGGAGTTTGCTCCCAGAAATATAGCCATCCTCACCCTCTCACGTCAATCCCACGGCCTCTTATCCATTCTCATTCGATCACGGTGGGGGAGCAAGTCAAAATAGAAAAACTCACATTAGGTGCCACTTGTGTTTGAGGGCTGACGAGATCAAGAGAGAATCACGAAACGAATTGGCGTCCAAGCGACAAACATTGGTGGACATCCGAGTGTGTTTTTTTTTTTTTTCTTGTTGTTGATTTTGGTGTTTTTTTATGTTTGCCGTAGATTGTGTGAAAATTTTGTTTATATTTTATTCGTGATGAAAAGGAGAAGTTTTGCTGTGAATGGTGTTGAAATGGATGATATTTGTGGGGTGAATGAATAAATAAATATAATAAGAAAGTTCTCAAATAGTAAGGATTGAATACCTATTTTACACTAATTCTGAAACTCAAGACTCAATCGTATGGATATGTAACTACAGGATTTTCACTATATCCTAAGCTAGGGAAAGGAGGGAAAACGGATACTCAATTTAAAGAGAGTAACAGAATTCCATACTCGATCTCATAGATACATATAGAATTCTGTGGGAAAGCCGTATTCGATGAAAGTCGTATGTACGGCTTGGAGGGAGATCTTTTTCATTTTTTCGAGACCACCCTATAATAATGGGGTCAAAAAGCCAAAATAAATGATTTTAGCCCTTATAAAAAGAAAACTTATTCTTGAACCCCTCCCGCCATGTCACGTCGAGGTACTGCATAAGAAATATATATTGCAAAATCTGATCCAATTTATCGTAATCTGATTAGTTAAACATGTTGGTTTCAGAATACGGTTTAACAACATGCTAACTACTCGATTCTACGTATAATATTGGATCATATTTGG
>NC_052354.1:50428330-50449975 GCF_009727055.1 Benincasa hispida
GATAATCAGGCTCGAAACTGATGACTTCCGCCACGTCCAGGGCACGCTCTACCGCTGAGTTATATCCCTTCCCTTGCCCATCGAGAAAAATAGAACTGACTAATCCTAAGGTAAAGGTCGAAGAAACTCAATGCCACTATTCTTGAACAACTTGAATTGGGCCTTCCTTCTTTTCGCACTATTACGGATATGAAAATGAAAATAATGGGCAAAATTGGATTTCAATTGTCAATAGCTCCTATCGTAAATAGATTGACTACGGATTCGAGCATAGCACACGATTTTCCCGATCTAAATAAAGCAAGTTTTACATGAAAGAAGATTTGGCTCAGCATGTTCTATTTGATATGGGCAGGAAAAGAACCCAACTCGGTATTATTAAAAAAAAAATAGAGAAATCAGAACCCAGTCAAGATGATATGGATCAACCCCTTCTTCTTGTGCCAAAGATCTTACCATTTCTGAAGGAACTGGAGTTACATCTCTTTTCCATTTCCATTCCAGAGTTTTATATGTGTTTCCACACCCCTTCGAGACCCCCAAAAATGAACAACTTTTCTTCGGAACACATACAAGATTCGTCATTTAAAAAGGATAATGGTAACCCCACCATTAAACTACTTCATTTATGAATTTCATAGTAATAAACATACATGTCCTACCGCGACAGAATTTGTAATTTGCTATCCTCTTGCCTAGCAGGAAAGATTTACCTCCGTGGAAAGGATGATTCATTCGGATTGACTATGAGAGTCCAACTACATTGCATTGCCAGAATCCATGTTGTATATTTTGAAAGAGGATGACCTCCCAAGATCACTAACTAATACTAATCTAATACTAATAGAATAGAAAAAGAACTGATCTTTTCTATATACTTTCCTCGGTTCCGTGCTACCGCGGGCTTTACGCAATTAATATACTCTCTCTTTATTTTGAAAATTGTGTCAAGAATGACTGGAAAAGTGGAAACAAGACCGGATATAATTTGATCGTTATGAGAAAATCCAAAATCTTTGTAGACAGAACCAATCATTAGTTCCCAACCATGGAGCGAATGGAATCCTATACATAAATCAGTTAATAAAAGAATAGAAAATGCTTTTATTGTGTCGCTTAAGTTATATAGGGAACTTTGTAAGCCTACTTGGGTATTGAGCATTTATCTGTAAGAACTGAATACCTTGCAATGGATAATTGTAACTCATCAAATAGAATCTTCTCAATTTTTTCTTACATTGAATCAATCATTTATTTTTTATATGCTTGGATATGGATAAGATATCGATTTTTTTATCTGGATCCAGTTGGTTCATTTGATTTGTGCTCCAGCCGGATGATGAAAAATTATCATGTCCGGTTCCTTGGGGGGATGGATCCATAACAATTCACCTATCCTAATAACAAAAAAACCAAATTTGAATTATCCTGTGTTAAGAGCTAAATTGGCTAAGGGGATGGATCATAATTATTACGAAGAACCCGCATGGCCCAATGATCTTTTATATATTTTTCCAGTAGTAATTCTAGGTACTATTGCATGAGTCAGACTCAATAGAATTTGATCAATCCTTTTTTCTGTCGTTAAGGTGGAGAACTGAACCAAGAATTCTCTTTCTTTATCATCAATCGAATCACTGTTCGAGACCCAGGATTCTATTTTATCATCAATCCAATCCCAATCACCGTTCACATTTTTTCTTTTTCTTATCAATGAATATATCTCTTTACTTGTATGACTTAGATGTTTCTTTTTGTATATTATATGGATGATCAGATCCGCAAGGACCATGATTGGGAATTGTTTGATCGTCTTTCTCCGAGGAAGAGGCGAAACATAATCAACTTGAATTCGGGACAACTATTCGAAATCTTAGTGAAAGACTGAATTTGTTATCTCATGTTTGCTTTTCGTGAAAAAATACCAATTGAAGTGGAGAGCTTCTTCAAACAACAAGGAACTGCGTCAACTATTCAATCAAATGAGATTGAGCATGTTTCCCATCTCTTCTCGAGAAATAAGTAGGCTATTTCTTTGCAAAAATATGCTCAATTTCATATGTGGCAATTCCGCCAAGATCTCTTCTTTAGTTGGGGGAAGAATCCCCACGAATCGGATTTTTTGAGGAACATATTGAGAGAGAATTGGATTTGGTTAGACAATGTATGGTTGGTAAACAAGGATCGGTTTTTTAGCAAGGTATGGAATGTCTTGTCAAATATTCAATATGATTCCACAAGATCTAGTTTCGTTCAAGTAACGGATTCTAGCCAATTGAAAGGATNATATTTACGACCAAGAAACACTAAATTCTCTTTCGGGTAGGCCCTGAAAGGAGAAGACTGGAATGCTAACAGGCCTCTATTATTGAATTCACCCGACCCGATAGTACCCCATTTTTGGAACGTCCAGTGCCAAAGTCACTGAATGGGTAAGTCACCAATCCCTAAAACGGACTATGTAATGTACTTTATCTACTGGGTTACGGGTGGGCATTTTACTAGAGGTTTCTATTGTATCAATCTATCATTGTTTAATTCCTGTTGAAGCATATACTCGGGGGTGGGTGCAGGGTGGACGATTTCAAAGCGGACTCCCATTCATTAGATAGAGAAGATCACCAAGATTTCGTGATCCGTTGCTGAACTTATTCCTTCCAATTCAATGGGTATTCTCAACATTATGCCTTAAAGAGGACTTGAACCTCCACGCTCTTTAGCAGCAAAAGATGAACTTCATTTTCAACACACTCTTAATGAAGCAGTCATTGACAAAGCCGGAGGGAACAAGGAATTACACATCTTGGCTTGATTCTCTATCTCTATTTCTTATCTTTCTTAGTTGTATTTGTATTGTGTAAATTGTGAAAGACATCTTTTTCCAATATGAATGCATATTCAGTTTATCTTTTATCCATCTCTTCTATTTTCATCATGAGCAACTAAGTTCTCTATGGATTGAGAAGCATTTAGCTAACATGAACTAAGAAAAACTTAAACCATGCATTCTACTTGTTTTATGCATGCTTATTGAAGTATTTGAATAAGTTGAAAGATTATTCTGAGTAGATTAAATCTAGGTTTGAAAGGGCTAAAGATTGAGATCTCATAAAACAAGAAGAAAGCTTCTTTAGAAATAAGGAAATATCATTTGCAATAAAGACTCATCGCATGCATCCTAGAGATAGGATATTGTGGCTTTGTATGCTGAAAAGTGTAAGTTATAATTTTGAGTGATCTGCTTGAACGCATGATGCATTTACTTAGGAATGTTAATGAATATTCTTCTCAACCATACTCTCATTCATTCGAATTTCATACTTATCGCACACACTTAAAGTTGTGATTTCCATCGCATTCATCATTAGAATCATCTTTAGCATTAGAATAGCATTCAAACTCATCACCTATTTAGTAAACAAGTTGTGTCAAGATCAAGACACTAGTTATCAATGCATACATACAGCATAATCCTTGAGTTCGACCTGGACTCACCAGGACTCTAGTTGAGTTTATACTTGGGTTTAACTAGATAAAATCGTGCGTTATAAACCATCACTTGGCATCCATCTCATCGCATATCAAAACGCATCAGTCTCTATATACATATTTAAGTTACATCAGATAATCTTGGATCTTAGTTTAATAGAATGTTGCATATGGAACTAATCAACCATTGATTCAAATAATATATAACTACGAGGCTTTAGGGCATATATCCCAACAATTAGAATATGTTTCAAATTGTTAATTAATAAATATTATTTAACCATATATTAAATAAGATTTAATATATTGTTTAAATAATAAAAAGTTTGAATAACACCCTTGGGAGTTATTCTACGTATAATGGAGGAGAGTTATAACTCCCTTTCCATCCATCTTCTCACATAACAGTTTTCAAGGAAAAAATTATTCACTGTAAAAGTTACAGGAAGAAATCGATCTATCAATCTCTCTTCTCTTCCCTTTGATTCTCCAAAAACAAGAAGGATTTCACCATCCTACTCCTTGTCCTTAGAATAGCAAGGAAGGCCTAGTGGTGGTGTCTCGATGATTAATCGTGTTCTTGGGAGGAGCTTCGTGTTCAAAGAAGATTTGAACAATTTGTGGTTGTTCGTGAGATTGCAGATTGAATGAAGCAATGAAGAATGTCTTCAAAGGTTAGTTTCTTTCTCTTCTCCTGTATCAACATGCTTATCTATAAATGTATGTTTATCTTGTACTACGTTGCATATTTTCTTTGATTTTTCTTCAATTCCAAAATGAATTTCAAAAGTACTCTCGTTCATGCGCTTTTGCTGAGGAATTCGATTCCTTCAGGCTGAAGGAATTGTATCTTAGAAAAGTGTTAAACAAACACTTATGGCTTCTTCTACCATAGCTGTGGAGTTTATAGCATGTTATGAAGTGTCTAATCATGGAATATGGTTGCAAATTTTTGTCACTAGGTGGCGAATAGTGGTTGACATAGAAAGACCACAAAATTATTTTGTGATAATAAGTCGGCAGTAATGTATTCCAACAACAATAGAAGCAATATAAAGTCAAAGAATATAGATATGGAGTTTTTTATTGTGAAAGAAAGAGTTCATAATGGTCAAATTTTGATATAATATATAGGAACAAACTCCATGATTAGTCATTTTTTTTATTCTATGGTTTAGTGGATTTTGTTATTGTGAATATTCTTTGACCTCAATTTGTTTATTTTCTATATAGATAAAGTTGATGGTTTATGTTTTATTATCTGAACTTGTTTATCGTGCATGCAGTTTTGAAAATGCAGTTTAGCATAAAGTTTTTTTTTTTTTTTTTAAGAATGATCTCACTAAGAAATTTGGACCAATTGGAAATAGGCATGATCTAGATCCCTTTGCATATAGTTTCCATACTATCGATCCATACTTGTTATGTCACTAAATATATTGGAACTAGTGATCAAGGAAGGGTAGTGACAAAAGTCACCTTGATTCCTTGCCGAACAAGAGATGGACTAGATTGAACTAAAGAGGAATTTTATTATTAAAATAACTTGTTTATGCGCACTTCAGATTTATGTGAAATAACAAACAAGATGGAACCCTTTACAGACTTTTGAAAATAGTCAAATAACAAATAACATTTACTTAAGTTTCTTTAAGTTTCATCGTAGACTGATATGTCTATAGCCTGTTCAACAGCATAGTCAAATTGTAAGTAATTTTGTTCATAACAGCATTGATTCTGAAAGGTAGATAACTCGCTAGGAGAGATTCTAATATCATACTGAATTGACTAATTTCATCTATCATCGCCCCCATGAGCCTCAACAATATTAAAATGGACCATCATATCGAGAACATGTTCTCTAACATTGGTACAATTTTTCATGCAAGTACTATAAACATACTTAATGGCTTCATGTCGAAGAGAGGATGACGGTTGCTCGAACATCTCTTGGAGAAACGCCATTATCTCATGGGTGGTGGGCATTACCTCATGTTTCTTAATAAGCACATCGGATATACTTGCTAAGATATAAGTCCTGGCTTTTTCGTTAGCCCTAACCTACCAATTACAGATGTCTTGAACATTTTGGTTCGCTGTTGTACTAGGAACAGGAGGACATTCCTTCATCAACACCAACCTCAAATCATCCAAAACTAATATTGTATTGATGTTAGATTTCCAATTTGAATATCCTTCTCTGTTAAACTTATCGGAAGCAAGAAGTATAATTGAATTTAACATTGCTGAAAAAATTAAATAGATTCTATTAAACTTATGCATCTAAATTCAATTTTAGCTAAAAAAACAATAAATTATCCAAAAAATCTTTATTTTATGTGCAATGATACTTTAGTGATTTAGAATAATTGCTACCGTGGGGCAGTAAAAAAATTCCTTCACTGAAGCATACTATATAAGAATAACTTTTTATTCCTATAGTTCTTTTGGTTGTTTTCGGTCAAGATCTTTACTAAAAATTAGTAATTCTCGTAAGTGTGACCCACCATTTTCAGATTTTATAGAACGGTATGAACATGCCCCCGAGATGAACACAATATCCAAGACGAAACTATAAGACCCTATTCATTTCTGGAGCTTGGGTTGTTTCGAATCCTATGTTACAACCCTCAGTGGGGATCGTCGTGGTTAACGACTAGCTAGTACCGCCTTAAAACGATAGCAGGTGCAACATAGGAATCTCATGATTCAAACTAATGGAGGAGACCATAGGACAATGTTGACACATTTCCTTCACCCACGTACTATGAACTACTTCCCCTATTCACCTTGTTATTGACCTATGCAAACACTTTCCGTATGGAGTAGTCGCGGTAAAAGTGACATGAATCCGAGCATGGATCTCTCAGTGTGAACTCTAGGGGACGTGAGAGCTATGAACTTTATATTGAATATATTGTTAATCTCCCACTGAAGTGTTCTAAATGTTTGGGTATTTAATTTACTTAAGTTTTATTATGGCTAATTCAGAAGAACCTAAGTCTATGTGTTTTTATCCAAGTATAACGTTTACATTTGGATATTAACTTACAATGTCTATGTGTTTAAACCAGTTTTAAATCTCACATCGCTTACACAAGCTCATAAAATCAGTTGACAATGCTCAATATTTCGGTCATAATCCCCAGGTAGGAGATGTTATGTAAATCGTCAACTTAAGTACCCCCAGCCTTAGATAGGTTTATGAATCAATTTGAGTTTGTAACCAAATTTTATAAGGTAATAATCTATTTTAACTATTTAAAACTAGTTGTTAGCCTAAGTGAGCATGTTGTTTATCTTTGTTATGGATTTTAAAATCTAATTTTATTTTATAACAAACTTATAAAACAAACATGCTTTAAACCAACTATAACATGCTTCAAAGGCAAAAATTAACATAAAAATTACATCAATTTTTAACAAATCCTAAAACATGCATACTATATATTATAACTAATTATAACATAATAATGCATGTGACATGTTTACCTATGGTGGGATTTTAAATCTAAAATGGCATACTTTATGCACAAACATGTTTAATCCAAAAGTAATACACATCAAATGCATAAAATAATTAAATAATACTAATATGATTCGACTTTGACATTCTAAGCAAATAAATATGCTAAATTATTACAATAATAGCTCAAAAACAATTTTAATTTGATGAAGAATTGCCGAATCGACCCGAACCCAAACTGATTGATCCATACCACCAAGGAACCAAAGGATGTTGAACCGGACCAGTTTGGAGGAGAACCGGTCGAACTGGCTTCTTCAACCCACAAACCGGCCAAGCAGCACGCGAAGAAAAAGCCCTTGGGATGAATAACGTCATGACGTTATACACATCTAGATGTGTATAAGAGACAGGGATGAATAACGTCGTGACGTTGCATCCCAATGTTGTAATGTTGTTCATCAGCAAGCCCGTGGCATTGCAAGGCTCGATGAACAGCATCGTGATGCTCCTGGACAGAAGGCTCAGCTCCAGTTTTCTTCTCGAATATGCTTGCTTTAATCTTTAAATTACAGCCTAATTTGGACTCTAACAACTCCAATTTACAGACTCTAGAGCACATATATAAGCTCATCAAACAAGAGCAAATTACACAAACTTCACTTGGAAATAAAAGAGAATTCTAATGCCAAAGTTGAATTTAAACCATACCAGTCACATATTCAAACATGCTTAGAAATTCACCCACCAAACTCAAATTAACGATAATTGAGTGTTTAAATCATACTCTGATACCAATTGAAAAGGATAGTGGATTTTTCTAAGATTGAATTAGTCCATATGCATACCAATTGATATGTTATTAAATTAATTCCTATAGCATGCAACATAAGAAAACAAAATCAATACGCACTCTAATTACACTTAATTTGAGTTCTAAAGCATGTATTTACAAGGGGGTTTCAAGTTATATACCTTTCTTGATGAATTCTTCAAATCCAAGCTTCTTTCCAAATCAATTCAGCTCCAAATCAATCTGTGAACCACCAAGAAGTCTTCTCTACTATTTTCAGCCTTGAATATGAGTGGTGGAACTCATATTTGAATGAATTTTTTAATGAATTGGAATGAGTTTTGTCAGGAGGAAGAAGAAGTGCAAAAAAAATCCAATTTTTCAGTTCTCACTTTAATTCAACAAATTGGAGGTGTTTTTATTCACTTCAATCATGCAAGCACTGAAGCTCATCTCCATGTCAGCTTTTAGTTCCTCTTTTAAGTGGAATTTGTGTGTCAAGCAAGGAGGAACACCTCCTACTTTGGAGGAAAGTGGGAATAATCCACTCAAACTACATTTTTGAAATTTCCAAATTTCCTATTTATTTCTTTTAATTATTTCTGAAATTAATCAACACTTGATTTAATTAATTCTTAATTAATCAAATTTATAATTATAAAATCCAATTTCTTGTTGGGTTTTATGTCCTAAAACTCATGATTTTGTAAACAATAGAACTTATTCTGAAAATTCAATAAGTTGTTATTGAATAGATGTTTTACTTATTAGAAATCTAATAAACCTAAAAGTCCTTTGACTATTACATGAGTACTTGAACTTTATGTGGAGACATAAAAGTGGATCAGGTTTGAGTAAATAGTCAAAATGATCCATAGTATATGAATAAGATTGGGTGACTTATTCTAGTAACATTATTGGATACAGCCTACTTTGTAGTTGTTACAAAGAGTTGTAAAGTGCTACAAATGAAGTGATCCTAATTCGTACATGTTATGACATTAGGAGTGGGGGTGTCCCTATACAAAAGGCTTTGTACAAGATCGAACCACGGAATCAGTCACTCTTACTTTATAACGTTGTTTACTATTTAAGACTGACTATTTCAAAGCGATGACCAAGGTAACTTGACCTTAATCCTAAGCTAACTATGAACTTGTGTTTATTCGGGATTATTCTTAGATTTTCATAGGTGAGGGTTGGCTCAACAGCGCCGACTCAATAAACTCTCATTTCAGGGGTAAGACCAGATAGATAGCTGAGGATATAGGGTGCAAGAAGAAATTCACTCCTACCCGCTTTTAGGGATAGTAGAGAGGTCGTTCCCTTAAGTGCTAATTCTGGGTCTTTAACAAAGGGCCCCATCCTTTCATTGGCCCAAGAAGAACTCAGTTTGTTGATTGGATCACAAATCAACTGTTCATTAGAGGATCAGTGGAACATAAGAAACAAGAGGTAATCTCGAGGGTAAAACAGAGATTTGACCCTGCCGTTATTACGAACAACCTGTGAAGTGTTAACTTACTAATCATGGTTATATCGAGTGGACATAATATATCTCGGATTCAGTGGAGTGACCCATTAGCTAAAGAATAGGGATTAATTCGGTCTGATGAGTTTAGCCAATTAATCTCGGATTGTTAGAGCCCATGATCTATAGGTCCATGAGGTCCCTTTACTAGCTCGTATGGATTAGCCTTAGAGTAGCGTGATAAGTTAATTTGAAATATTCAAATTAGAATTAAAGAAATTAGTAATTATATGAGATATAATTACACATTTAATTTTAGGAATTTAACGAAATTGGAGAATTAATATTTAAATATGATTTAAATATATGAAGGTGGATTTGTGTAAAATTAATTTAATATTTGATATTAAATTAATTAGAATTATGTAAATTATTTAAATAATTATTTATTAATTTTATTAGAAAAATTAATTTATGAAGTTAATTTTGTAAAATTAAAAATATTTTCAGTTTTAGAAAACAAATTGATTTTTGAAATCATTTTTGTAAAAGTTGAAAAAGATGAAAAAGTTACACAAATGGAAATTCGATTTTTTCCATTACACCTTCATAGTTGCTCACACAAAACCCATTCTTTTTTCCTTCAGTTACTCTTAAAGGATCTCATACCGAGAGTTCCATGAGCAGGTTTAGATCGCTCCGATTTTACAGTGACCAAAACATAAACGATATACATTCCATAATAATAGTTATGCATATTAAACTCACGAGCGGCATGCTCAAAATATAATAAAACATAGGGAAAAGAGGTTCATACCAAAGGAAGACTGTCTTCGTATGTGTTAACCCAAAGCAGCGGAAAAACTTCCCACCGATCTACCAGCACCTGGCGAGTGTGTCCACTATTACTGCGCGATTCGAACATATACGAGCAAGGTCGCGGGGACAACACAACCACAAGGGAAACCCGGGTATCCTCGGCGTCAAAAAACCCAAAAAGTGGGATCTGGTGAGTTTGGTAGAGGACGGAGGAGAAGACGTCGTATAGATGATAACGGACAAAAATCAACGTTATCATAGTGCAAAGTTCTTAAACAATGTTGGCTTACGTTGATAAAATATGTTAAATTGTGTCCAAAAAGCATCAAATTCATAATATTGCGGTCGCATGCGTTCATTGCATAAAAACAGTTGATATGTGTGTATTTATGCAGAATATGCATTGATGCAAGGCAAAAATTGCGATCATAGGAAATCATTAGTCAAGCGCAGTATTACCGTAAGGCTTTGCGGTGATTGTGTTTGTAAATATTTTCTCAAGAAGGATGGCCGCAACTTGGTTGATGTAACATGGTGGGCACATCTAAGTGAAAGGCATAATTAATCATGATGGTATAGAAAGCTGATGACAGTCAAATCCGAATTAAGTTGACAGCCGCTAAGGATAACAAGTACATTCAGCCTTTCGGTGACAAATATTCGGCGCATCGGTCAAGAATTAAAGTCATCCCATCTGTGCAATCATGAGAGATAAGCCGCCTTTCACCCTGGAAGTTCTATAAATAATAAAGGCATCCTTCAAAAAAGGGGTTCAACTGTTTTATAAGTTCACAGTTTTATTGATAGTTTAGCCTTGTTCTTAGATTTTCTTTTATTTTAAGGCAAACGCAAGAGAAGAAGGTTGTGCCGAAAAATCATTCCGGTAAGCTTGGGAGAGCACCGAAAGCTTCAAGGATAGAGAGAGGGCTGACGCTTGCAAAAGCAGGAATATCTTTATCACCAAATAGAGATTGATAATGTAAAAGCCTTGGTCAGCAAGAAATTGCTACCAGACTCTCTACCTTTAACTTCCATTGTTATTTTGTACTCAAACTCATTTATAAAAAATGGAATTTACTTCTCTATATTTGTTCACTGTCTGTTATTTACGCATAAGTAGCTAAATCTGTTGAATGGGTTGAGAAGCATTTAGCAAGCACAACTGGGAATCTTCATTCTATGCGATTATCTTGTATTATGTATGCTTCATTCGTCCATTAGAGATACTCAGGAGGGTAGTCTAAGGATAGGATCTAGGCTTGGGAAAGTTAGGTTAGAATCTAGGCTCGAAAGAGTCAGATTAGAATGCATAATCAAGAGATAGGAACTTAGGAATAAGCACTGTTTGCTATTAATGCATCGCATGCATCCTAGAGATAGGATATGATTGTGTGCGGTCACCTCACTTTTATGCATCTTGCATCATCGCATAGGACAAGAGTAGAGACTTAGGAATAAGCTCTATGGATACTTTTGATTTCAACACATGCGTCCTAGACTTAGGAGCATTGCATTTGCATTGGAAAATGACTTGCTATGCATGGTTGTAGCATGATCGCATAGACTGACGCATTCCCAAGTAACGCTAGCTAAAGACCTTCTCAACCCGTTCATCCGCATACTTAGTACCTCTATCACGCAATCCGACTTTTCTCAAATCAGTCGCATTTATTTATTTTTCATCACCGCAAACAACAACCTCAACAACTATTGATTTATTTGGTTACCGCAAAGTTTTCCTAAAAATTACCAACGCAACCTGTTTTCACAAGTCCCTAAGTTCAACCCTGGACTTACCAGGAAACTCAGTAGAGTTTACACTTGGATTCCACAAAGGAAACTTGAGTGCTTAATGCAATTTCACCATCGCATTTCATCCATAATTTCACATCATAAAATAACGCATCATTTTTTTGGCGCCGTTGCCGGGGACTTCGGCAAAATAGTGTGCTAATGGTAACTTTTCTGATTTCTTTGCAGACTCTCAATCTCTCACAAATTACGACCCGAAGATTGAAAGAACGTTTAGACAGAGATTAAGAGACCGCCAACAACGACAGTCAGATAAAGAAGAGATGGCGGAGCAACCTGGAAATAGAGCACCAAATGAAAACAACGTCATGGCGAATCCAATCCTTCTGACTAACGATCGCAATAGACCTATTAGGGACTATGAAATGCCAAACCTCTATGATTTCTCTTCAGGAATCATGAGGCCTAGCCTTGATGGAAGCAGATTTGAAATGAAACCGGTGATGCTGCAAATGATCCAGACTGCAAGACAATTCGGATGCCGGCGTGGCGAGGAGCCGCACGCCCACCTCCGAAGCTTTATCGAAATCTTTTATACTTTTGTGTTCCCGAACATTTCTGCCAAAGAAGTTCGACTAACTTTGTTCCCATTTTCTCTTTGTGATCAGGCAAGAAAATGGGTGTATTCCCTAGAGCTGGGAGAGATCACTTCATGGGAACTAGTCGTAGAAAAGTTCATGAAGAAATATTTTCCACCTACTGAGAACGCTAGACGAAGGAAACTCATAACAAATTTTGAACAAGACATAGACGATTTGCTCAGCGATGCTTGGGCGAGGCTTAAGAGGTTGGTCCGGGACTGTCCACACAATAGTTTGCAAGATTGCCTTCAGATGGAAACTTTTATCATGGTTTGAATCCCGCTTCATAGACCACTGCCAATGTGGCAGCCGCTGGTGGTCTACTTGATAAAACGTATGACGAGGCTAAGAATATCTTGGATCGCATCTCTAATAACCAAGAAGATTGGAGAGAAAGTGATCAGAGACTGAGAATCAAGGATAACGACGCAAGTAATGGTGCTATTACTTCACTACAGAATCAGATGACCGCAATGATGAACTTAATTCAGGGAATGTGATCAGCAGCCTAACACCACAAAATGGGCAAATCAACGCAATTAGTCAAAACATTGCAAGGTGGATGACTTGCGATGATGGGCACACAATGGAAGAATGCCCACAGAATCCATAATCTATTTACTTTGTGAAAAATAATCCATTTTCAAATACCTACAACCCCGGGTGGAGAAACCACCCCAATTTTACATAGAATAATCAGTAACAGAATTTTCAACCTATGGCGCAGAAAGAAGGGCCACCTGGATTCTTCCCGCGCAATAACGATCAGACAAGCAATCAAGCCAGTAGCTCACAACTGCCATAATCTTCTTTCCTGGAAAGCCTATTGAAGCAATATATAGTGAAAAACGAAACGGTGCTTCAAAGTCAGGCTATGTCCATCCATAATCTAGAATTACAGATGGGCCAGATTGCAAGTGAGCTAAAGAACATACTACAAGGGGCTCTGCCGAGTTCAACACAACTCCAACGCAACCCGAGGGGATTAGGTAAAGAGCAATGTTAGGTTGTGACATTGCGAAGTGGAAAAACTGTGGAGGGAGAAAGAAAGGAGCCTAGCCGGATTGCTCCTATTGCGACGAAACCTGAAATTGCGGTGATGCAAGAAAAGGAAGGAGAAAAAGAAGAAATAGAACCAGAAGTTGCGTCAACCTCAAAGCCGACAGAGAAGGGGACCGTGAGAGTGCAGTTACCACCTTTCCCGCAGAGACTTAGAAAGCAAAAGAATGAAGAGGTACAGTACCAATGCTTTCTATCTATGTTAAAACAATTACATATTAATATTCCATTCAGTGAAGCGATTGAGGAAATGCCTGCCTACGCAAAGTTTCTGAAGGATGTGGTAACCAAGAAGAGAGGAGCTGGTAAGTTTGCCACGATGGCTTTAACGCAAACTTCAAAATCAATTATTCCACCGAAGATGAGCGATCCTGGGAGCTTTACTATACCCTGCTCCATAGGAGGACTGTACATCGGGCAAGCCTTGTGTGACCTTAGAGCCAACATCAATTTGATGTCTCTGTCGATCTATAAACAGCTAAATGTGGGGCAACTTGCGCCCATAACTGTGACTCTCCAACTGGTCGTTAGATCTCTAGTGCATCCAGAGGGAAAAGTGAAGGACGTGCTGATCACCATTGACAAATTTATCCTACCAGTCGACTTCATCATATTGGATTACGAGGTCGATGAATATGTGCCCATCATCTTGGGGCAACCATTTTTATCAATAGGTCGTGCCCAGATTGATGTGCATAAGGGGGAGATCACTTTGAGCAACAATGGACAGAAGCTCAAGTTCAACATAATCTGTGCCATGAAGTTTCATGTCGAAGAAGACCTACATAACTCAAACGACGACCAAAATTTGATTGAAGAAGAGAAGTTTGACGAAGAGAATGAAGAAGAGGATGCAAGCACATCCATTGGTGTCTCTAATGCGATCATACCAAAAATAAGTAAGGAAGAAGAGATGATCGCAAACCGAGAAGAAGAGCCAACAGAAAAAGAAGAAAGAAAAACAACGTAACTGTCCCTAGTAGAACCACCAACAATGGAATTAAAGACTCTACCAAATCATTTAAAGTACGCGTTTTTGGGACAGAACGAGAAGCTGCCAGTAATTATTTCCTCCGAACTCAACGAAGACCAGGAGAATGCATTGATGAGCATTCTGAGAAAACATGTGCGAGCAATTAGTTGGATGCTCGCCGACATTCAAGGAATTAGCCCAGCGTACTGTATGCATCGCATTCGTCTTGAAGAGGACCGCAAGGCAACGATCGAACATTAATGCAGACTCAACCCTGCGATGAAAGAGGTCATTAAAAAGGATATCATTAAATGGTTAGACGCGGGCATTATTTATCCTAAAGCAAATATAACGTGGGTCAGCCCCATGCAGTGTGTGCCGAAAAAGGGTGACATGACGGTAATCCCGAATGAAAATAATGAATTAATACCACAAAGAACTGTCATTGGGTGGCGCATTTGCATGGACTTCCACAAGCTGAATGCGGCCACAAAGAAAGATCATTTTCCCCCTATCGCTCATTGATCAAATGCTAGACCTGTCTCTTATACACATCTAGATGTGTATAAGAGACAGGCTGAATGCGGCCACAAAGAAATATCATTTCCCCTTACCATTCATTGATCAAATGCTAGACCGTCTAGCTGGAAATGACTTTTACTGCTTTCTGGATGGCTATGCCGGGTATAACCCGATTATGATCTGTCTCTTATACACATCTAGATGTGTATAAGAGACAGAAGCAGGGCATCATGTTGGGGCACAAGGTTTTTTAGGACAGGTTGGAACATAAAGCAAAAATCGAAGCAATTGAAAAACTTCCACCTCCAACAAGCGTGATAGCGTGAAGGATGTACGAAGTTTCTTGGGGCATGCTAGATTCTACAGACGCTTTGTCAAAGACTTCTCAAAAATAGCACGACCACTGAGTGCGTTGTTGAAGGCTGACAGATAATTTGATTTTGACGACAATTGCCTCAACGTATTTAGAATTTTAAAGAATGTGTTGATTACTACACCCGTGTTAATTGCACCTGACTGGACACTTCCCTTTGAAATAATGTGCAATGCAAGCGGGTATGCGATGGGAGCAGCTTTGGCACAGAAGAGAAAAAAAATCTTACATCCCATCACATATGCAAGTAAGATGTTAAATCCTACTCAGACCAATTATACCACCACAGAGAAAGAGCTTCTCGTGGTAATTCTTGCGTGGAAAATTTTTGAGTATATCTACTGGGAACGAAGGTACTCGTCCATATGGATCATTCGGCGATAAAGTACTTAATAACAAAGAAGGACACAAAGCCGAGGTTGATCAGATCAGTTATCCTTCTTCAAGAATTTGACATAGAAATAATTGACCGGAAGGGGACAGAGAACCAAGTTGCGGATCACTTGTCTAAATTGGAAAACCCTGAAGTTGACCGCAATGAATCAGAGGTAAGTGTGGTTTCCCGGATGAGCAGCTGTTCCATATTGAAGAATTGCCTTGGTATGCTGACATAGTCAACTATCTGGTTTGTGAACAATTTCCTGAAGATTATACCTACCACTAACAGAGGAAGCTCAAACATGAATGCAGATATTATTACTGGGATGAGTCAAATCTGTACAAAAGGGGGGCAGACCAGATTTTGCCACTATGCGTACCAAATGCTGGTCAATAACGCATATTATCGCAATGTCAAGACTCACTATATAGTGGGCACTTTGAAGGACAGTGCACCGCAGCCAAGGTTTTACAGAGTGGATTCTTTTGGCCTACATTGTTTAAGGATGCGGCTGACACCATAATGAAGTGTGATCGATGCCAGCGCACAAGTAACATTTCATGGAAACGTGCAATGCCAATGAACACCATCTTGGAGCTTGAATTGTTCGACGTACGAGGTATTGATTTCATGGGACCATTTTCTCCCTTGAATGGTAAACATTATATTTTATTAGTCGTCGACTATGTATCCAAGTGGGTAGAGGCAGTGGCGTGCACCGCAAGCGATGCAACGGTAGTCTCTCAATTCCTGAAAAAAAACATTTTCACTCGTTTTGGTAACCCACGTTCCATAATAAGTGATGAGGGGTCTTACTTTGTCAATCATACTGTTAAGGAGCTACTCCACAAATACAACATTCTCCACAAAGTGGCCATCGGATACCATCATCAGTAGATGAATGGTCAGGCCGAGGTGTCCAATCGGGAGATTAAGCTGATACTCGAGAAAGTAGTAAGGCCTTCACGAACAGATTGGGCAACAAAGCTTGACGATGCGTTATGGGCATACCGGACTGCATTTAAAACACCAATAGGTATGTCCCCATATGCGTTGGTATTTGGTAAGGCGTGTCATTTACCTCTAAAGCTGGAATATAAGGCACTGTGAGCGGTAAAGAAGCTGAACTTTGATTTGAAGAAAGCAGGAGAAGCGCGAAAAATGTAACTAGTCGAGCTAGAAGAATGGAGGATTAACGCATATGAGAACGCAAAGATTTACAAGGAATGCACCAAGCGCTGGCACGAAAAACACATATGCGGTAAGAACCTCCAAGTCGAGTAGAGGATCTTGCTATTCAACTCACGATTAAGACTTTTCCCTGGAAAATTAAAATCGCGCTGGTCCGGACCCTTCATCATTAAAGAAATATTCCAACATGGTGCGGTGAAGCTGATCACTGAGAATGGAAGCCATACATTTAAGGTTAATGGACAGCGAGTTAAGGCATATTGCGGGGGTGGTTTTCAACCAGAAAAGATCTCTGTGCATCTGAAAAACCAGGAATAGAGAAAAATGGAGTTGCCCCTGCATTGGCAAGCAACATCATTTGGGGCGCAAGTCTTCTAGAGTATCCTTTGTTTGGTTCTTGAACTCTCATTTCTTCAATACCTTAATCATCATTTATCTATCTGCACTTTACTTATTCCTACTTCATTCTGAAAAAAAATAAAATAAAATAAAAAATTTGGAGATTGCGGTAAAAGAATTTTCTTTTGTTTAAAATTATTTGACCCTCTCACTGTTTTTTTTTTTTCAACGATCGAGGTACAGGATAGCGGAGGTGTTACACGAAGAAGCAACTTATCTTACTCCATCACTGCAAACTAAAGAAGATAGATCGCCGCAAAGAATGATGCATCATTACATAATGTGGGCGACTGTGCAAATTTGGGGGTGTATTCTTCCTTATCTCTATTTCAAATTTTGCACTATCGCATCGTATTTTAGTTTTAAAAGTTTTATCATCGCATCCTCTTTGATTACCACAATCATTTAACATGGATAAATTTAATGAGTTACCGCATACTGTCTCTTTGCCAATTATGATTTCAATGATGAAAAACATGCTTCTATTTCTTTCGTATATACTATAGTCAACTTAATTTTAAGATAGTCACCTCATGAAATATTTCTAGAAGTTAAGGGTCTGCTAGCTTTCTTTCAAACTCTTTTCAAAAAGCTTTCTAAGAACATCACATGACATTTTTCAATCTTTTGGCAATGAGGACATTGCTGCATTTTAAATTTGGGGGTGGGGTATTTGTTTCCGACCTTGGTAAAAAAAACAAAAAGATGATTTTTGAGAATAACAACTCCACTGTCAATGCAATGGGAAACTCATGATTGATAAGAGTTAAGTTGTGAAAGGCACTTACCCGTAGTCGGATGTCTGCATGACACACGTGGGGGCAAGCCAAAACGAAAGTAAGTCGCCAGGATCAACGCATAAATAAATGACCGCAACTCCACTGCCAAATTGGTATGAGTTTAGTCTGAGGAAGAGTGCATTGCTCATAGTTGGATGTCTGCATGAAACCTGTGGGGGCAAGCCAAAATGAAGGCAAGGCACTCGAATCAGCGCAAGGTTAGAAAAATAACAATGTCAAAAAATATGTAAGGATTAAATCATTTGACACCCTTGTGGAAAAGTTTTCTTTTTGAAATAAATCATGCGATGTTCCGGAATTTAGTAAAGTTCTTTTGAAGGTTAAGCTTGTGATCCCTAGGTCTTAGAAATATTTTAAGAAGAGACTTGAATAAGACTTAAGAAAATTTTGGTATATAGGATTTGAATGAAGTATCCTTGAGAAATCTAGGAAAAGAACATTGCGATAGACTTGCTAAAGGAAGTCTTTACTTATGCTTGAGGACAAGCATTTTTTAAATTTGGGGGTGTGATAACGGAAAGAAATGCACGTTATCATAGTGCTAAGTTCTTAAACAAGCTAGCTTGCATTGATAAAATATGTTAAATTGCGTCCAAAAAGCATCAAATTCATAATATTGCGGTCGCATGCGTTCATCGCATTGAAACAGTTGATTTTTGTGTTTTTATGCAGAATATGCATTGACGCAAGGCGCAAATTGCGATCATAGGAAATCATTGGTCGAGCGCAGCATTAACGCAAGGTTTTACGGTGATTGTGTTCGCAAACATTTGCTTAAGAAGGATGGATGTAACTTGGTCGGTGCAACATGGTCGACGCATCTGGGTGAAAGGCATAATTAATCACGATGGGACAGAAAGCTGATGACAGTCAAATCCGAATTAAGTTGACAGCCGCTAATGATAATAAGTACATTCAGCTTTTCGTTGACAAATATTCGGTGCATTAGTAAGGAATTAAAGTTGTCCCATCTGTGCAATCATCAGAGAGAAGCTGCCTTTCAGCCTGGAAGTTCTATAAATACCAACGGCATCCTTCAGAAAAGGGGTTCAGCTGTTGTACGAGTTCACAGTTCTGTTGATAGTTTAGCCTTGTTCTTAGAATTTCTTTTATTTTAAGGCAGACGCGAGAGAAGAAGGTAGTCCCAACAGATCATTCCGATAAGCTTGGGAGAGCGCCGAAAGCTTCAAGGACAGAGAGAGGGTCGATGCCTACAGAAGCAGGAATATCTTTTGAACCGAATAGAGATTGACAGTGTAAAAGCCTCGGTCAGCAAGGAATTGCTACCAGACTCTCTACCTTTAACTTCCATTGTTATTTTGTACTCAAACTTATTTATAAAAATGGAATTTACTTCTCTATATCTGTTCACTCTCTGTTATTTATGCATGAGTAGCTAAATCTGTTGAATGGGTTGAAAAGCATTTAGCTAGCACAACTGGGAATCTTCATTCTATGCGATTATCTTGTATTATGTATGCTCCATTCGTCCTTAGAGATACTCAGGAGGGTAGTCTAAGGACAGGATCTTGGCTTGGGAAAGCCAGGTTAGAATTTAGGCTCGGGAGAGTCAAATTAGAATGCATAATCAAGAGGTAGGAGCTTAGGAATAAGCACTGTTTGCTATTAACGCATCGCATGCATCCTAGAGATATGATATGACTATGTGCGGTCACCTCGCCTTTATGCATCTTGCATCATCGCATAGGACAAGAGTAGAGACTTAGGAATAAGCTCTATGGACACTTTTGCATTCAACACATGCATCCTAGACTTAGGAGCATTGCATTTTCATTGGAAAATGACTTGTTGTGCATGGTTGTATAATGATCGCATAGTCTGACACATTCCCAAGTAACGCTAGCTAAAGACCTTCTCAACCCGTTCATCCACATACTCAGTGCATCTATCACACAATCCGACTTTTCTCAAATCCGTCACATTTATTAATTTTTCATCACCGCAAACAATAACCTCAACAACTATTGATTTATTTGGTTATCGCAAAGTTTTCCTAAAAATTACCATCGCAGCCTGTTTTCACAAGTCCTTGAGTTGGACCCTGGACTAACCAGGAAACTCAGTGGAGTTTACACTTAGATTTTGCTAAGGAAACTTGAGTGCTCAACGCAATTTCACCTTCACATTTCATCCACACTTCCACATCATAAAATAACAAATCAAGTTTTTGGCACAGTTGCCGGGGACTTCGACAAAATAGTGTGCTAACGGTAACTTTTCTGATTTCTTTGCAGTCTCAATCTCTGGAAAATTACGACCCGAAGATTGAGAGAACGTTTAGATGGAGAATAAGAGACCATCAACAACAACAGTCAGATAAAGAAGAGATGGCAGAGTGATAACTTGTAGAAATACAAGTTATTTATGTTGTTTTATTTAGATATTGCAGCTAAAAGAAAGAAATGTTGCGTCGATAGTATATAAATTGGCTAAGAAATGCGAAAATTATGAAATGTCGTCAATACACCCACTAACACCATTACGATGGTAGAATAGAATGTTTTAGTTTCTGTTTTGCAGGAAATCAGTCACCATATGCGTTCATGGCTTAAAAGCAAAATGAACAATGCATCTACGTCGCATTGCGCCCATCAAATGATGGTGCATGCGACAATCGATCAAAGGCTCTAGCGATCAACACAATTTCAATCGCATGCGGTAATCAAAAACAACACCGCATGCAGGGATCGATCGAAAATGTAAAGAGCAATGCATTCGCAGAAGAGTCTGACAAGTGTACAGTTTTTCAGTTGTGCATTTTTTACGGGTTGATTGTGTAATAGCAGGAATTTTCCATTCCACCATTTGAGGAACTACCATAACTATATAGTGGGAACCACAAATTCAAAGAGCCAAGGCCTCGCCTATAAGTAGCTTCTTCACATTCGCTGATACATATACAGATACAGATACTGGTACAGACATGTATACATAGAGACGTGCATATACTAATTCTGATAGAGAGGCTGGTCTGAAGCGACTGTCCAGAGTAGATCCGGGAGAACCACGAGACAAGGCCGAGAGATGAGTCTCTGAGTAGAGAATTCTTCCAATTCTCATAGTTGAAGCTCTATGGGAAGGTCAATTCTTCCGGGAAAGCAAGCCTGAGAGGGAAGCTTTTCTCTCCACAACTTCCACACACCGGCAAGCACAATCTCCATGCAAAATCTGTGTCAAGACGTTGACAATCTTTCTGTATTTGTTTCTAATCTCTATTTCATCATTTGTATTCATCTTCTCTAATCTTTCATTCATACCATGTATCGAACACTTAACTTTAGAATTAAATGTTATGATAATCACCATTATCATCTCTCTGTCTCTTTCCGTACATCTATAATCCATTGTCTCCATGATGTGTTCTTAATCCCATGGGTCAATAGCAAGAATTAAGCAAGTGAGTTAATTTGTGTTAAGGAAATAATTAAGTTTAACTAAAGCATGCTCGACGGCATCTTCACCTGTGAGAGCAGAAGTGAAGATGTTATTCCACCTAT
>NC_052354.1:50450960-50457874 GCF_009727055.1 Benincasa hispida
AACCGGCCAGCGCAAGACCCTGTATTTCTTGCTGCTGACCGCAATATCCCCATGAAGAATTATGTGGCGCCCAATCTCTACGACTTCTCACCTGAAATTTCACGACCTATGGTTGAGGAGAACGCACGTTTCGAAATAAAGTCAACCATGCTCCAAATGATACAAAACACGGGGCAATTTGGAGGTCTACAAAGTGAGTACCCGCATGCCCATCTTACCAGCTTTTTGGAGATGTGCAGTACTTTTTCCATCCCTGGCATCACCCTATAAGGTATTAGACTTTACCTCTTCCTATATACACTAAGGGATGAGGCAAAAAGGTGGGCTCATTCATTGGAGCCAAACGAAATCACATCATGGGACCAGTTGGTGGAACGGTTCATAAAGAAGTTCTTCCCTCCAGTAGTCAATGCAAGAAGACGAAAGGATGTGCTAAACTTCGAGAAAATGGATAACGAGACTCTGAGCACTGCTTGGGTGCAGTTCAGAAGGCTGGTGAAAAATTGTTCGCATATCGGGATTCCCAATTGCGTTCTGATGGAAACATTTTATAACGGCCTGAATAGATCAATGCAATTTGTTGCTGATGCTTCCACAGCGGGAGGATTCATGGATAAAACCTACACAAAAGCCAAGGTCATCCTTGATCACATTTCACGGAACACGGATGACTGGGTGGATGACGGGTACAGGGGTAGAGGCTCTAAGAGAAGAAGGAATGATAATGCCATTGTACCAGCGGATACAATGACAACTTTGGCCGCACAAATGGCCGTGGTGACCTCTCTTCTACAAACGATGGCACTTAATCAAGGTGCCCTCTCTCAAAGTTTAGCACAATCCAATGCGTTGACACAAGTGGCAGCAATAAGTTGTGTCCAATGTGGAAGGGCCATGCTGTAGAGATGTGCCCATCAAACCCGCAACAAGTGTTTAAAAAGAGAAGAGATGGTTAAGCCTATGTGATCCCTAGGTCTTAGAAATATTTTAAGAAGAGACTTGAATAAGACTTAAGAAAATTTTGTGTATATAGGATTGAATGAATGTATCCTTTGAAGAAATCTAGGAAAAGAAACATTGCGATAGACTTGCTAAAGGAAGTCCTTTTACTCTATTGCTTGAGGACAAGCATTTTTTAAAATTTGGGGGTGTGAATAACGGAAGAAAATGACGTATCATAGTGCTAATTCTTAAACAAAGCTAGCTTGCAATTGATAAAAATGTTAAATTGGCGTCCAAAACAGCACAAATTCATAATATTGCGGTCGCATGCGTTCATCGCATTTGAACAGTTGATTTTTGTGTTTTTATGCAGAATAATGCTTGACGCAAGCGCAAAATTGCGATCATAGGAAATCATTGGTTGAGCGCAGCATTAAGCAAGTTTTACGGTGATTTGTGGTTCGCAAACATTTGCTTAAGAAGGATGGATGTAACTTGTTCGGCTGCAACATGGTCGACGCATCTGGTGTGATAGGCATAATTAATACACGATGGGACAGGAAAGCTGATGACAGTCAAATCCGAATTAAGTTGACAGCCGCTAATGATAATAAGTACATTCAGCTTTTCTTGGACAAATATTCATGGTGCATTTAGTACAGGAATTAAAGTTGTCCTATCTGTGCCACTCATCAGAGAGAAAGCTGCTTTCAGCCTGGAAGTTCTATATAAATACCAACCGGCATCCTTCAGAAAAGTGGGTTCAGCTGTTGTACGAGTTCACAGTTCTGTTTGAAAGTTTTAGCCTTGTTCTTAGAATTCTTTTATTTTTAATGGCCAGACGCGAGAGAAGAAGGTAAGTCCCACAGGATCATTGTCGATAAGCTTGGGAGAGCGCCCGAAAGCTTCAAAGGA
This sequence comes from Benincasa hispida, assembly GCF_009727055.1. NCBI lineage: Eukaryota > Viridiplantae > Streptophyta > Magnoliopsida > Cucurbitales > Cucurbitaceae > Benincasa > Benincasa hispida. The sequence goes on from NC_052354.1 coordinate 50,452,818, forward strand.
CAGAGAGAGGGTCCGAATGCCTACAGAAGCGGAATATCTTTTGAACCGAATAGAGATTGCCAGTAGTAAAAGCCTCGGAGCAAGGATTGCTACCAGACTCTCTACTTTAAACTTCATTTGTATTTTTGTACTCCAACTTATTTATAAAAAAATGGAATTTACTTCTCTACTATCTGTTCACTCTCTGTTATTTATGGCATTGAGTAGCTAAATCTGTGAATGGTTGGAAAAGATTTAGCTAGCACAACTGGGAATTTCATTTCTATGCATTATCTTTGTTATGTATGCCTCCATTCGTCCTTAGAGATTACTCAGGAGGGTAGTCTAAGGAACATGATCTTGGCTTGGGGAAAGCCAGGTTAGAATTAGGCTCGGGAGAGTCAAATTAGATGCCATAATCAAGAGGTAGGAGCTTAGGAATAAACACTGTTTTGCTATTAAACGCATCGCATGCATTCCTAGAGATAGATATGACTATGTGCGGTACCTCGCCTTATGCATCTTGCATCACAATAGGCAAGAGTAGAGACTTAGAATAAGCTCTATGGGACACTTTTGCATTCAACACATATGATCCTAGACTTAGGAGCATTGCATTTCATTGGAAATTGACTTGTTGTGCATGGGTTGTATCATGATCGCATAGTTCTGACACATTCCAAGTAACGCTAGCTAAAGACCTTCCGTCAACCCGTTCATCCCGCATATCAAGTGCATCTATCAACACAATCCGCTTTTTCTCAAATCCGTCACAATTATTAATTTTTCATTCAACCGCAAAACAAACCTCAACAACTATTGATTTATTTGGTTATCTGCAAAGTTTTTTTCCTAAAATTAACCATCGCAGCCTGTTTTCACAAGTCCTTGAGTTGCGACCCTGGACTAACAGGCGAAACTCAGTGGAGTTTACACTTGATTTTGCTTAAGGAAACTTGAGTGCTCCAAGCGCAATTTCACCTTCACATTTTTTCATCACACACTCCACATCATAAAATACAAATCAAGTTTTTTGGCACAGTTGGCCGGGCGACTTCGGCAAATAGTGTGCTAACCGGTAACTTTTTTCTGATTTCTTTAAGTCTCAATCTTGGAGAAATTTACGACCGAAGATTGAAGAGAAACGTTTAGATGGAAAATAAGAGACCATCAACAACAACAGTCAAGATAAAGAAGAGATGGCAGATTGATAACTTGTAGAAATACAAGTTATTCTTATGTTGTTTTTATTTAGATATTGCAGCTAAAAGAAAGAAATGTTGCGTCGATAGTATATACAGATTGGCTAAGAAATGCGAAAATTCATGAAATGCTTCATACAACCCATAACACCATTAGCGATGGTTAGAATAGAAATGTTTTAGTTCTCTGTTTTGCAGGAAATCAGTCACCATATGCGTTCATGGCTTAAAAGCCAAAATGAATCAATGCATCTACGTCGCATTGCGCCCATCAATGAATGGTCATGCGACAATCGATCAAAACTCTAGCGATCAACACAATTTCAATCGCAGGGTAATCAAAAACAACACCGCATGCAAGCGATCGATCGAAATTGGGTAAAAGAAAAAGCAAATTGCATTCGGCAGAAGAGTTCTGAACAAGTGTGATCAGTTTTTCAGTTGTGCCTTTTTTTAACGGGGTTGATTGTCGAATAGAAGGAATTTTCCATTCCACCATTTGAGGAAGCTACATAACTATATAGTGGGACCACAAATTCAAAGAGCCAAAGCCTGCGCCTATAAGTAGCTTCTTCACATTTGCTGATACATATACAGATACAGTACGATCTGGTACATGACATGTATACCATAAGAGACGTGGATTATACTAATTCTATAGAGAGGTGGTCTGAAGCGACTGTCCAGAGTAGATCCGGTGAGACCACGAAGACAAAGGCCGAGAGATGGAGTCCTCTGAGTAAATTCTTCCAATTCTCATAGTTGAAGCTCTATGGGAAGGTCAATTCTTTCCGGGGAAAGCAGCCTGGAGAGGGTGAAGCTTTCTCATCCACAACTTCCCACACACCGGCAAGACACAATCTCCATGCAGAAATCTGTCAAGGACTGAGCACTCTCTTTCTGTATTTGTTTCTTAATCTCTATTTATCATTTGTATCATGCTTCTCTAATCTTCATTCATACCATGTATCGAACACTTAACTTTAGAAATTAAATGTTATGATAAATCACCATTATCAATTCTCTCTGTCTCTTTCCGTTTTACATCTATAATCAATTGTCTCCATATGTGTTCTTAATCCCATGGGTCAATAGCAAAGAATAAGGCAAAGTGAGTTAATTTGTGTTAAGGAAATAATTAAGTTTAAACTAAAAGCATGCTCGACGCAATCTTCACCTGGTGAGAGCAGAAGTGAAATTTATTCCACGCCTAATTGAGGAGAAGGTTGGAAATAATGCGTTAACTAAAGCAAGAAGTAATTTTCCAGGAATGGAAACAGAACCTTGCGTTCATCACGTTCATCCTATTTCACCATAGAGAATATAGGGATCGCGCCAATCACCGAAAGTGTACGACTAAGAGAAAGCGTAACCTTTAAGTATGCAATCTTTAACGGCAAATTGACAAAACTTGCAAATGTTTTCCACTATTAACTCTTTCTCTTTCTTGCTTCATTCATAAGACTTTCCATCGCATACAAATCGATTCTTTGTAAACACTTCACAGTCATTCTGAACCTCAGTATCATGTGTATCTGTATCGTGTATCATGTATCATATAGTTAGGATTATTTTATTGACGCATTTTTACTTTTCCTCACAGATTATATTTCTGTATAAACCACCATTCTTTATTTCATTGTTAAAACCCGTCAACATGTATCATTTAAGTAACGTATTTAACGAAAACAATCCCTGTGTTCGACCTCGGATTTATTCTAAGAAACTTTTGTTGGAATATTATACTTGGTTTCAGCTGGAAACTTGTGACACCGCACTATTCATCGCATACTGTGAGCATATTCATTAAACAATGCATATATTTAAATTGTTTAGTATCGCATAAAAAAATGTCTTTATCGCAAAAGAGCTTAAGCGCAATTAGGAGCATTAGTCATTTCATCAGGAGGCATCAGATAGACAAATTACAGGTCGTATTCCTTACAAGTTTAGGCAAGAAAGCCTTGTATCATTTCAAATTTCAATCATTGTCTTTATGCCATAAAGATAAAGGCTCCGTTTTTATGTCATCAAGTTTATGGGTCGTTTGCCTGGGCATTTGGTACGGTTAGTGTTGAGTATTTTGTGGCATTTTGCAGGGCATGATCTCTTTGTACTGTCTGTTTTAACGCGAAAAGAAATGGCTGATGGTTTTGAGTACTGGAACTGATCTAGGAATTCAAAGCTGACCTAGAGATTCGAGGCGTACTTTTCCGCAAGAGCACGCCAGATCAGAGCAAAGCGAAGAAGAGTCAATATAGCAGACAATGGATAACGAGGCACCCAAAGGAAAATCAAGGGGCAAACCCGGCCAGGCGGCAGAGACCCTGTATTTCTTGCTGCTGACCGCAAATAGTCCCCATGAAAGAATTAATGTGGCGCCCAATCTTCTTTACGGACTTCTCACCTGAAATTTCACGAACTATGGTTGAGGAGAAACGCACGTTTCGAAATAAAGTCAACCATGTCCAAATGATACAAAAGCACGGGGCAATTTGAGAGGTCTACAAAGTGAAGACCCGGCATGCCCATCTTACCAGCTTTTTGGAAGATGTTGCAGTACTTTTTCCAATCCCTGGCATCACCCTATAAGGTATTAAGACTTTTACCTCTTCCTAATACACTAAGGGATGAGGCATAAAAGGTGGGCTCATTCATTGGAGCCAAACGCAATCACATCATGGGACCAGTTGGTGGAACGGTTCATAAAGAAGTTCTTCCCTCCAGTAGTCCAATGCAAGAAACGAAAGATGTGCTAAACTTCCGAGAAAATGAGAAAACGAGACTCTGATCAACTGCTTGGGTGCATTCAAAGGCTGGTGAAAAAATTGTTCGCATATCGGGATTCCAATTGCGTTCTGATGGAAACATTTATAACCGGCCTGAATAGATTCAATGCAATTCTGTTTGCTGATTGCTTCCACAGACGGGAGGATTCATGGAATAAAAACCTCACAAAAGCCAAAGGTCATTCCTTGATCACATTCCACGGAACACGGATGACCTGGGTGATGACGGGTACAGGGTTAGAGCTCTCAAGAGAAGGAAGGAATGATAATCGCCATTGTCCAGCGGATACAAATGAACAACATTTGGCCGCACAAATGGCCGGTAGACCTCTCTTCTACAAACGATGGCACTTAAAATCAAGGGTGCCCCTCTCTCAAGTTAGCACAATATCCAATGCGTTGACACAAGTTTGCAGCAATAAGTTGTGTCCCAATGTGGAAGGGCCATGCTGTAGGAGATGTCCCATCAAAACCCGCAACAAGTGATTTTTCTATCCAGACAACCCATACAGCAACACTAACCCATTGGCGGAATCACCCTAACTTCGGTTGGGGAGGAAAATCACAAACCAAGAGTGGGGCCGAGTAAACCATTAGAGCAACAATTCTGGGAATCGAAGAAATCTCAATCTTTTCATCAGAATCAGAATCAGGGTCATCAGAGACAACTGCAAAAAACAATCGTCCTCCTCAAACACCTCTAAAAATTCATCATCATTGGAGTCCCTGTTGAAGCAATATATTTGAGAAAAACGATGTTTTCATGCAGTCGCATACATCCAACGCATTAGGCAGTTGATTTCTATATTTTTGTGCAAAATAATGTGTTACGCAATGCAAAGATGCGATCATAGGAATACATCAGTCGAGCACAACTTCACCAAGACTTTGCGTTGATCGTGCTCGTAAACATCCACCCTAGAAGAATCACCGTATATGGTGGGTGCATCCGGACGAAAGGACGATTAAGATCGATGGGACAGAAAGCTGACGGCAGTCGGATCCATTAAGTTGACAGCCGATAACGGTCACAAAGTACATCCAGCTTTATCAATGACAACTATTCCGGCGCATCAGTCAGGAATAG
>NC_052354.1:50457899-50475560 GCF_009727055.1 Benincasa hispida
TTGTCTCATCTATACAACCAGGAGAGAGAAGCCGCCTTTCACCTTTGATGCCCTATAAATACCAAGTGCATTCTTCAGAGAAGGGGTTAAGCAGTCAATTACTTCATCACTTTACAAGTTCACACCTCTGTTCATAATTTTCTTTTCCATTTCACGGCGGAGCTAGAGAAGAGTGGTGACGCCGGAGATCGTCCAAGGAGGCTCGAGAGGAAACCTTGGGGCATAAGATCAGAGAGCGGGTTGACTCTCGCAAAAGCGAGAACATCTTTAGAGCACGAGTAGAACAATGTAACACCAAGTGGCAAGAAATTGCTTCAGGCTCTTTACTATACTTGCATTGTTATTCTGTACTTCATCTTTTATCCATTCAATGGAAGTTCTATTTCTACATTTGCTCACTCTCTTAATATGCATGAGTAGCTAAACTAGTTGAATAGGTTGAGAGGAACTGAGCTAACATGATCTAGGAAGTGCATTGCTTGCGATTGTCTTGTTGTATACTGTGCGAAACATCCTGTTAGAGTTGCTCGAGAGAGAATCTAAAGAAAGAACCTAATGTCTCGAGAGAGCTAGGTTAGAATCTGACTTGAAAGAGCAAGATTAGGCCTGCATAAACAAGAAATAGGGACTTAGAGATAAGCTTTGTTTGTCAACTTGCATCGCATGCATCTTAGGAATAAGAATGATATTATATGGTCACATATTTGTGTGAATGTCATGTTGTCATTGCATAAATAGAAATAGAGGTTTATATGTAAACCCTGTAGACTTATCGCATATTTATTTCATGCGTTCTAGCCTTAGAAACTGTGGCATTCACGCCGAGAGGTGGTTTACTATTGTATGCATGTTGCATGATCGCAAGGCATGAATGCAACCTAGGGAGTGTTAGCCGAAACCCTTTTCAACCCGTTCACCGCCATATTCATCGTATTTCCCGTTGCCAACTCTTTTTGAACTCTGCCGCATTTATCATTATTTTCATTAATACAACAACAAACCAACCACCTTATTTATTTTATCGGTTACTGCAAAGTTTTCATAAGAAAATTATCAATGCAAACTATTTTCACAAGTCCCTGTGTTTGACCCTAGACTTACCAAGAAACTCAGAGGAATTTACATTTGAATTTCGCTGGGGAAACTTAAGTGCACAACGTAATTCCATCAACGCATATCATCCATTTTCCTCAATTAATAAAATAACGCATTAAGTTTTTGGCATCATTGTCAGGGACTTCGGCAAAATAGTTGTTAACGGTAATTTTTGTGAATTCTTTGCAGAACTCTCAATCTCTGGCAAACTATGACCCAAAGATTGAGAGAACATTTTGAAGGAGACTAAGGAACCGCCATCAGCAACCACAATTCGATAAAGAAGAGATGGCAGAGCAGCCTAGGAATGAAGCACCAAACAACAACAATGTCATGGCAAATCCAATTCTGTTGGCCAATGATCGCAATAGGCCCATTAGGGTCTATGCATTGCCAAACCTCTATGATTTCTCTCCGGGAATCATGAGGTCTGCCTTAGACAGAAGTAGATTTGAAATGAAACCGGTGATGCTGCAGATGATCCAGGCTGTAGGTCAATATGGAGGAAGGCGTGGTGGGGATTCACACGCCCACCTCCGAAGTTTTATTGAAATCTGTAATACTTTTGTGTTCTCGAACATCTCTGCTGAGGAGGTTCGAATAACGTTGTTTCCATTTTCTCTCTGTGATCAGGCTACAAAATGGGCTTACTCATTCAAACCAGGAGAGATCACTTCTTGAGAGCAGGTGGTGGAGAAATTTATGAAGAAGTAATTCCCACCTACAGAGAACGTGAGACAAAAAAGGCTTATTACTAATTTTGAACAAGACATTGACGAATCGCTCCGCGATGCCTGGGCGAGGTTTAAAAGGTTGGTCCGAGATTGTCCGCATAATGGGCTACCAGACTGCCTTCAAATGGAAATTTTCTACCACGGTTTGAATCCTGCTTCGCAGACCGCTACCAATGTGGCAGCAGCTGGTGGTCTGCTTGACAAGACTTATGATAAGGCGAAGAATATCCTGGATCGCATCTCCAAGAATCATGAAGACTGAAGGGAGAGCGACCAGAGATTAAGACTCAAAGATTTTGATGCAAATAATGGTGCTATTGTTTCATTGCAAAACCAAATGACCGCAATGATGAATTTAATTCAAAGAATGACGATCAGCAGCCCAACACCACAAGGTGGGCAAATCAACGAAATAAATCAAAGCACCCCAAGGTGTGTGACTTGCAATGATGGGCATGCGATGGAAGATTGTCCACAAAACCCACTGTCTGTATATTTTGTAAAGAATAGCCCCTTTTCCAACACCTGCAACCCCGGGTGGAAAAACCACCCAAACTTTGCTTGGAAGAATCCACAAAAAAAATTTCAATCTGTGGCACAAAAAGAAGGCCCACCAAGGTTCTTTCAATGCAACAACGATCAACAGAGCAATCAAGCGACTAACACACAGCAACCACCACACCCGGTTCGCCGAAAAGGCTACGTCCGGGGGGCCAAAACCTAGAAGGCCTATTGAAGAAATATATAAAGAAAAATGAGACGATGCTTCAAAGCCAAGCTAGGTTCATCCACAACCTTGAATTGCAAATGGGCCAGATTGCAAATGAGCTCAAAAGTAGACCGCAAGGGGCACTGCCAAGTTCAACCAAGCTTCCACGCAACCCAGGGGGTTCAGGCAAGGAGCAATGTCAGGTTGTGACATTGCGTAGTGGAAAGACTGTGGAGGGATAAAAGAAGGAGCAGAACAGATCAACCTCCATCGTAGCTGAGCCTGCAATTGCAGCAACGTAAGAAGAAGAAAAAGTAAATGAAACAGTAGAACCTAAGGTTGCATCAACCTCAAAATCAAATGAAATGGGAACCGTGAAAGTCCAGTTACCACCTTTCCCTCAAAGGCTAAAGAAGAAGAAAAAAGAAGAGGTACAGTACCAATGCTTTCTATCTATGTTAAAGCAATTACATGTTAACATTTCTTTCAATGAAGCGATTGAAGAAATGCCTGCTTATGCCAAGTTTCTGAAGGACATGGTAACCACGAAAAGAGGAGCTGGAAAATTTGCCATGGTGGCATTAACGCAAGGTTCTAAATCTATTATCCCACCAAAGATGAGCGATCCTGGGAGCTTCACTATTCCTTGCTCCATAGGAGAACTCTATATTGGGCAAGCCCTGTGTGACTTGGGGACCAGCATAAATTTGATGTCGCTGTCAATCTTTCGACAACTAAATGTGGGGCAACTTGTGCCCATATCTGTGACTCTCCAACTGGCCGATAGGTCTCTGGTTCATCCAAAGAGTAAGGTGAAGGACGTGCTGATCACAATTGATAAATTTATTTTGCCAGCTGATTCATCATCCTGGATTATGAGGCCGATAAAGATGTGCCTATCATTTTGGGGCAATCTTTCTTATCAACAGGTTGTGCTCGAATTGGTGTGCACAAGGGCAAGATCACTTTGAGCATAAACGGACAGAAGCTCAAATTTAATATAATTCGTGCCATGAAATTTTTTGATGAGGAAAACCTACCAGATTCGGAAGATAACTTGAATTTGATTGAAGAAGAAAAGTTTGATGAAGAGTATGAAGAAGAGGATGTCGATGCATCCGTAGCTGCCTGCAATGCGATCGTAGCAAAAAAAAACAAAGAAGAAGCCCCGATCGCAACGCAAGAATAAGAGTCGAAGGAAGAAAGAAAAATAACGCAACCATCCCTTGTGGAGCCACCAACCCTTGAACTAAAAACCCTATCAACACATCTAAAGTACGCATTTCTGGGGTAGAATGAAAAGCTGCCAATGATAATTTCCTCTGCACTTAACGCAGATCAAGAGAATGCGTTGATGAGCATTCTCAGAAAGCTTGTGCGAGCAATCGGTTGGATGCTCGCTGATATCAAAGAAATTAGCCCCGCATACTGCATGCACCACATTCATCTTGAGGACAACCACAAAGCAACCATTGAGAATCAACGCAGACTTAATCCTACGATGAAAAGGTCGTCAAAAAGGAGATTATCAAGTGGCTAGATGCGGGCATTATCTATCCCATTGCAGTTAGCACATGGATCAGCCCCATGCAATGTGTGTCAAAGAAGGGCGGAATGACGGTAGTCCCCAATGAGAACAATGAATTAATACAGCAAAGAACCATCACTGGATGGCGCATATGTATGGACTACCGCAAATTGAATGTGGCCACAAAGAAGGATCACTTCCCTCTACCATTCATCGATCAAATGTTGGATAGATTAGTAGGGAATTATTTTTACTGTTTCTTGGATGGATACGCCGGGTACAACCAGATCATGATAGCTCCTGAAGACCAAGACAAGATCACATTCACCTACCCATATGCGACATTCGCTTTTCGCCACATGCCGTTCGGCCTCTGCAATGCGCCAAGTACATTCCAGAGGTGCATGATGGCAATCTTTCCAGATAATATCGGGGTCTCAGTGGAAATATTTATGGATGACTTCTCCGTTTATGGAAACACTTATGAAGTCTGCCTAGCCAATTTGGAGAAAATTATGAAAAGATGTGAAGAGACGAACCTGGTGCTTAACTGAGAAAAATGTCACTTTATGGTGGCAGAGGGTATAGTGTTGGGTCACAAGGTCTCTCGAGAAGGGTTGAAGGTGGACAAAGAAAAGATTGACGCAATTGAAAAGCTTCCACCTCCAACCAACGTGAAGGCAGTACGAAGCTTCCTGAGGCATGCAGGATTCTACAGACAATTCATTAAAGACTTTCCTAAGATAGCAAGACCATTGAGTGCGTTACTAGAGGTAAACAGAAAGTTTGAATTTGAAAACAATTTCCTCAATGCATTTCAAATTTTAAAGGATGCGCTGATTATCGAACCCGTCTTAATTGCGCTTGATTGGACACTACCGTTCGAAATCATGTGCGATACAAGCAAGTATGCGATGGGAACTGCATTCGCACAAAAGAAGAAAACAATTTTGCACCCCATTGCATATGCGAGTAAAACCCTGAACCCTGCTCAACTTAATTATACCACCACCGAAAAAGAGCTCCTGGCTGTGATTTTTGCATTGGAAAAATTTCGGGCATACTTATTGGGAACCAAGGTACTCATTCATACTGATCACTCGACAATCAAATATTTGATGACAAAGAAGGACGCAAAGCCGAGATTGATCAGATGGGTTCTTCTCCTTCAAGAATTTGATATCGAGATAATTGATCGCAAGGGGACAGAGAATCAAGTTGCGGATCACTTGTCCAGACTGGAAAATCCTAAGACTGACCACAATGAATCTGAAGTGAGTGTCGTGTTCCCAGACGAGCAGATGTTTCACATAGAAGAACTGACATGGTATGCGGACATCGTTAATTATTTGGTCTGTGAACAATTTCCTGAAGATTACACCTACCATCAATGGAAGAAGCTCAAGAATGAATGTAGACACAATTATTGGCATGAGTCGAATCTGTATAAAAGAGGTGCAGACCAAATCATTCAATTATGCGTACCAGATGCTGCTCAACAATGCATATTGTCACAGCGCCACGATTCACCTTATGGAGGGCACTTTGGAGGACAACGTACTGCAGCCAAAGTTTTACAAAGTGAATTCTTTTGGCCTTCGTTATTTAAAGATTCTGTTGACTACACTATGAAATGTGATCGGTGCCAGCGCACTAGCAACATTTCATGGAAGAATGCAATGTCGATGAATACTATCTTGGAGCTGGAACTATTCGATGTATGGGGGATTGATTTCATAGGACCATTCCCTCCTTCAAATGGTAAGCACTATATTTTATTAGCCATTGACTATGTCTCCAAGTGAGTAAAGGAAATTTCATGTGCCGCAAGTGATGTGGTAGTAGTCTCCCAGTTCCTGAAGAAAAATATTTTCACACGTTTTGGCACTCCCCATGCCATCATAAGTGATAAAGGATCACACTTTGTCAACCACAATATAAAGAAGCTGCTACGCAAGTACAACATCCTCCACAAAATGGCCACCGCGTACCATCCGCAAACAAATGGCCAAGCTGAAGTGTCCAATCGGGAAATTAAATTGATACTTGAGAAGGTAGTCAAACCTTTGCGGAAAGATTGGGCAGTGAAGCTTGATGATGAGTTATGGGCATATCGAACCGCATTTAAAACACCTATAGGCATGTCCCCCTATGCATTGTTATTCGGAAAAGCGTCACTTGCCCTTGAAGCTGGAATATAAAGCATTATCGGTGGTCAAGAAACTGAATTTTGATTTAAAGGAAGTAGGGAAAGCGCAAAAAACGCAATTGGTCGAGCTAGAAGAATGGAGGAACAACGCATATGAAAATGCGAAAATTTATAAGGAGCACACCAAGCGATGGCATGATCAATGCATATGCGGCAAGAACCTCCAAGTCGGGCAGAAGGTCTTGCTTTTCAATTCACGTCTGCGACTCTTCCCGGGAAAGCTAAAGTCTCGTTGGTCCAGACCATTCATAATTCGATAAGTACTTCCGCATGGCACGGTGAAATTATCAAATGATGATGGTACCAATATATTCAAAGTCAATGGGCAGCAAGTAAAAGTATACCATGGAGAAGACTGGCATCGCCAAGTCAACTCCATGGAACTAAGAAACTTTGAATAAAGAAGGAAGAAGGTGGTCCCTGCATTGTCACATGATCGCAATCTCTAAGGGATGCAAGTTTTGGAAAACTTCAAGTCTTCAACTCTTTTCTCCACTACTCAGAATCTTCACTATCTTTCAGCTATCTTACCAAGATTAAAAAAAATTGTGTTAACGATTTTCCTTTTGTTTAAAATAATTTGACTCTCTCTTTGTTTTTCTTACAACGATCGAGGCGCTGGATTGCGGCGATGTTACGTGAAGAAGCATTCATCTTATTCCATCACCGCAACCCACAGAAGAAAGATCGCCGCAAGGATGGATGCGTCAACACAATGCAGGCCACAACACAAAATTTGGGGGTGTACTCTTCCTTATCTTTATTTCAAATTTTGTGCTATCACATTGCATTTTCTTTTTGAAGTTTTATCACCACACCTTTCTTGATTACCACAATCATTTAACAAGTAGAAAATTTTAGTATTTTACCGCATTCTATTTCTTTGCCAAGTAAGATTTCAATGATGAAAAATATGTTTCTACTTCTTTCGTATATATTAGAGTCAACTTAATCTTAAGATAGTTACCTCATAAAATATTTCTGAAAGTTAGAGGTTTGCTAGCTTTCTTTCAAACCCTCTTTACAACGCATTCTAAGACATCGCATAACTTATTTTAATCTTTTGGCAATGGGGACATTGCCGCATTTTAAATTTGGGGGTGAGGTATTTATTTTCAACCTTGCTATTCCTGTTTCTAAAAAAAACATTTTTGAAAATAACAACTCCACTGTCAATGCAAAGGGGAAACCCATGTTGATAAGAGTTAAGTTGTGAAAGGAACTTACCCATAGTTGGATGTTCGCATGACACACGTGGGGGCAAGCCAAAACAAAAGTAAGTGACCAGGATCAACACATAAATCAATGACCGCAACTCCAATGCCAAATTAGTATGAGTTTAGTCTGAGAAAGAATGCATTGCTCGTAGTTGGATGTCCGCATGACACTCGTGAGGGCAAGCCAAAATGAAGGCAAGGCACTCGGATCAGCACAAGGTTAGAAAAAAAATAGCAATAAAGAAAATTTTTGTGCAAGGATAAATCTTTTGTCACCCCGGTAGAAAATTTTCTTTTTGAAATAAATCATGTGATGTTCCAGAATTTAGTAAAGTCCTTTTGAAAGTAAACTTGCAGTCCCTAGGTCTTAGAAATATTTTAAGAGTAGATTTGAATAAAACATAAGAAAATTCTAGTATATAGGATTTGAATGAAGTATCCTTGAAAAATCTAGGAAAAGAACTTTGCGGCTAACTTGCTAAAGGAATCTTTAGCTTATGCTTGAGGACAAGCATTGTTTAAATTTCAGGGTGTGATAACGGGCATAAATGCACGTTATCATAGTAACGGGCACAAATGTTGGATTGCGTTGATAGAATAGTTGATTTCTATATTTTTGTGCAGAATAATGCATTAACGCAATGCAAAGAATGCGATCATAGGAATAAATCGATCGAGCGCAACTTCACTGCAAGACTTTGCGTTGATCGTGCTCGCAAACATCCACCCAAGAAGAATCACCGCAACATGGTGGGCGCATCCGGACGAAAGGACAATTAAGATCGATGGGACAGAAAGCTGACAGCAGTCAGATCCAAATTAAGTTGACAGCCGATAATGATCACAAAGTACATCCAACTTTATCGGTGACAACTATCCGGCGCATCAGTCAGGAATTAAAGTTGTCCCATCTGTACAACCAGGAGAGAGAAGCCGCTTTTCACCTTTGATGCCCTATAAATACCAAGTGCATTCTTCAGAGAAGGGATTAAGCAGTCGATTACTTCATCACTTTACAAGTTCACACCTCTATTCATAGTTTTCTTTTCCATTTCACGGCGGAGCTAAAAAAGAGTGGTGACGCCGGAGATCGTCCAAGGTTGCTCAAGAGAGAACCTTGGGGCATAAGAGAAGAGAGCGGGTTGACTCTCGCGAAAGCGAGAACATCTTTAGAGCACGAGTAGAACAATGTAACACCTGGTGGCAAGAAATTGCTCCAGGCTCTTTACTATACTTGCATTGTTATTATGTATTTCATCTTTTATCCATTCAAAGTTCTATTTCTACATTTTCTCACTCTCTTAATACGCATGAGTAGCTAAACTAGTTGAATGGGTTGAGAGGAACTGAGCTAACATGATCTAGGAAGTGCATTGCTTGTGATTATCTTGTTTTATGTTGTGCAAGAGTTGCTCGAGAGAGAATCTAAAGAAAGAACCTAATGTCTCGAGAGAGCTAAGTTAGAATCTGACTTGAAAGAGCAAGATTAGGCTTGCATAAACAAGAAATAGGGACTTAGAGATAAGCTCTATTTGTCAACTTGCATCGCATGCATCTTAGGAATAGGAATGATATTATGCGGTCGCATTGTGTGAATGTCATGTTGTCATTGCATAAATAGAAATAGAGGTTTATGTGTAAATCCTGTAGACTTATCGCATATTTATCGCATGCATTCTAGCCTTTGAAGCCGTGGCATTCACACCGAGAGGTGTTTTACTATTGTATGCATGTTGCATGATCGCAAGGCATGAACGCAACCTAGGGAGTGTTAGCCGAAACCCTTCTCAACTCGTTCACCGCATATTCATCTTATTTCTCGTTGCCAACTCTTTTCAAACTCTACCGCATTTATCATTATTTTCATTAACGTAACAACAAACCAACCACCTTATTTATTTTACCGGTTACCACAAAGTTTTCATAAGAAAATTATCAACGCAAACTATTTTTACAATTCCCTGTGTTCGACCCTGGACTTACCAGAAAACTCAGAGAAATTTACACTTGAATTCCACTGGGGAAACTTGAGTGCACAATGTAATTCCATCAACGCATATCATCCATTTTCCACAATTAATAAAATAACGCATCAAGGCGCAAAGCAAATGTTCAGAGCATTCGAGAGAAGAAAAGTAAAGAAATTGCAGAGTGGGAGAAGGAAGAACAGCGCAAGGAATAGGAAAAGAGACAAAAACAAAGATCCCGCCTTGTGTTGGCAAAAGAAAAGGGCAAAGCAAAAGCGGAAAGCAGTGAGCCTGCATTGGTCAAAGAACGCCAATCAAAGAAGAAAGAGAATGACAACATGATGATGGAAATGGGGTTCTTTCCTGCACCAATGCCACTTCCGAACTTAATTACAAGTGTTGTGCTAGAGCATGGATGGAAAATATTCTGCCAATGCCCATCCATCGTAATCCCAACGGTAGTGTGACCTTTCTATAATGGATGACTTCATGGCACCAAAGATGCAGTGATCATGAAAGGGGAGGTAGTGCCTTTCAGCGCAAAGGACATCAATGAGTTATATTAGATGAAGGACATCCCGGAGGCGCCGGGTTATAAAATCATTGATGATCCCATAGAAGAACAAATGGAAGATGCGCTAAAGATATTAACGCAATAGGGCACACAGTGGTCGATATCTATGAAAGGCATCAGGACCCTTGCATCCAATAAATTGCTTCCGGAGGCGCGGCTTTGGGTGTATTTAGTGAAACGGTGACTCATCCCGTCTTCTTATGACAAAACAGTTTCGAAGGATAGAGTCATGGCCGCATACTGCATAGCATGTGGCATTCCAATAGATGTGGGCCAATTGATCGCAAGGCAGATTCGAGGTTTTGTGGGGCGTATAAAAGGCCAGTATTTCTTCCCTTGGACAGTCTTAAGCTTATGCCTCTCGTTGGGTGTAGGTATTGAGGAAGAACCAATGCCAGAAGTCCATGGCCTCATCAACATCAAGATTTTGAGAATGCTTCTCAAAGATTCCCTCCATTGCCCCGAGCTTCCACTGAAAAGGCCCATCATCGATTTAAATGCGCCGCAGCAACCAAAGCCCAAGAAACAGAGCAAAGTTGACAAAGGCAAGGAAAAAGTCCAAGAGCCATCACTGCAAGATCAAGAACCTCTGGACCCTTTACCTTTGATCATTCGCCCTTCAAGCCCTCCTGTAGAACCCCTTTCCCCACTCCCCGAACATTTTACTAACCTCCTCCTCATTCCTGCTTCACCCAATGCACATCCAGCAGCTTCCTCCTCCCTTTCATCTTCACCGCAATTTTCTCCTCCACCGCTACATGTTAACAACCCACATGATTTGGGTGAGGCACTTCTGCCCAACCCTAAAACATTGATGATGAAACATCGCAGGCGCAGCCCACCATTGCCACCCTAGCTGCTGACCTTTCCGATATGCGTTCTCTTCTCTCTCATCAACATGACTTTTTCTACTAGCGAATAACGGAGTTACACGAGCAACAAGCAGAGTTGCAACGTAGTGTTGCGATGACAAGGCAAGTGCTGATCAACATTCAACTCAATATCTACATGATCCACCTGAACCAAAGACAAGTGGCAGAGCGCAACCAAGAGCACTTCAACTTTTTGACAGCCTATCTACATGGCCTCATGGTGCCTTCGCATTAAAACAACATCTGCACTTTGAAGAAGCTCCTCGTGTTCCTCCACAAAATCCTCCTCCTGAGCCTCCTTCTCAATAATTCTACAATTTTTTTGTTAAGGTCATTCTTTCATTTTTAATTCATTCATTATTTCTATGTATAGAAGCTATTCCTTGATTCTTTGTACATGCTCAAAATTTTGTATTGCGATAATTGTAATTGTTTGTATACTTGGTTAATTTTTAATACAATTAAGTAGCCATTCTTTCCATATGCGTTAGCCTCTTATTTATCATCCTTTGTCCATTATTGCGATGTTCTTTACCTTATATTTTGCATTATTCATTGTGCTGCCATGATGAGTAATATGCATACCCTTAGCAACATATTCCACACTTTGTTTTTTCTGACTAACACTTAGATAATTCGTAGCAATAGGACTGCTTTACCTTTTATCCTTCAAGACTCTACTTAACTTTTCAAAATTTTAACTAAGTGTTTTGTTTATCCTGTCCAAAACAACGCAATGAGAACCTTGCGCATCTCTAAATTTGGGGGTGGGGAAGGTCTGAGCAGATGCGATCAAGCGGATGTGGTTAGCAATAGAAAATACGTTCATTGTCAAATAAAAAAAATTCATATAAACTCCAAAGTCAGTGCAAGGGAAAACCCAAACCTGATAAGAGTTAAGTCATGAAAGGAATCTGCTCGTAGTTGGATGTTCGCATGACACCCGTGGGAGCAAGCCAAAATGAAGGTGGGTTTCCAAGAACGATGCAATATGAAAAGAGAAAAAAAAAATGAGAGAGAAAAAATAAGAATATAAGAGACAACTCCTCTGAACAGCAAAAGTTAAACTTAGCTGAAAATCAAGATTTAAAGTTGAGATTGGCACACAACCGTAGTTGGATGTTCGCATGACACCCGTGGGAGCAAGCCAAAACGAAGGGTGTAACCATGATCAACAGTCTCTAATAAATGACACAAACTAGACCACCACATAAAGTCATACCAAGTTGTTTTTGCAAAAAGAGGTAAACATTCTTTTCAAAACAAGAAGGGAATTTTTTAGTAGAGATTTGTTGTATAATAGAATAAAGTAGGGCATGTTTATGAATTATTAAAGGATAGAAAGAAATTGTATTGTTAAGAAATGTTGCCTAGGTGGAGCATTCGGAGCAACCAATCAACGCAAAATTGAGGATAAGAATTAAGCGATATTGCCTTAGTTGAAGATATGCTTGAGGACAAGCATATATCTAAATTTGGGGGTGTGCTAGCTTGTAGAAATACAAGTTATTTATACTATTTTATTTAGATATTGCGGCTAAAAGAAAGAAAAGTTGCGTCAATAGTATAGAAATTGGCTAAGAAATGCGAAAATTATGAAATGTCGTCAATATACCCACTAACACCATTGCGATGGTAGAATAAAATGTTTCAGTTTCTATTCTACAAGAAATCAGTTACCGCATGCGTTCATGGCTCAAAAGCAAAACGAACAACGCATCTACGTCGCATTGCACCCATCAATCGAGAACGAAGAGATGATCAATTCAATGACGACGCATGCGACAATCGATCAAGAGCTCTAGTGATCAACACAATTTCAATTGCATGCGGAAATAAAAAAACAACACCGCATGCAGCGATCGATCGAAGATGTAAAGAGCAATGCATTTGCGGAAGAGTCTGACAAGTGTACAGTTTTCAATTGTGCATTTCTGACGGGTTGATTGCGTAACAAAAGGAATTTTCCATTCCGCCATTTTAGGAACTACCATAACTATACAGTGGGGACCACAAATTCAAAGAGCCAAGGCCTCGCCTATAAGTAGCTTCTTTAAATTCGCTGATATATATACAAATACAGATACTGGTACAGACATGTATACATAGAGACGTGCATATACTAATTCTGAGAGAGAGGCTGGTCTGAAGCGACTATCCAAAGTAGATCCAGGAGAACCACGAGACAAGGCCAAGAGGTGAGTCTCCGAGCAGAGAATTCTTCCAATTTCTGTAGTTGAAGCTCTGTGCGAAGGTCAATTCTACTGGGAAAGCAAGCCTGAGAGTGAAGCGTTCCTCTCCACCACTTCTACACGCCAGCAAGCACAATCTTCATTCGGAATCTGTGTCAAGACATTGACACTCTTTCTGTATTTGTTTCTAATCTCTATTTCATCATATGTATTCATCTTCTCTAATCTCTCATTCACACCATGTATCGAACGCTTAACTTTAGAATTAAATGTTATGATAATCACCATTGTCATCTCTCTGTCTCTTTCCGTACATCCATAATCCATTTTCTCCATGATGTGTTCTTAATCCCATGGGTAAATAGAAAGAATTAAGAGAGTGAGTTAATTTGTGTTAAGGAAATAATTAAGTTTAGCTAAAGCATGTTCGACGTCATCTTCACCTGTGAGAGCAGAAGTGAAGATGTTATTCCGCCTATCGAGAGAAGATTGGAAGAATGCGTTAACTAAAGCAAGAAGTATTTTCAGAGATGGAAACAACCTTGCGTTCATCACGTTCATCCCTGTTTCACCATAAAAATATGGTGACGCAGCCGATCACCGAGAGGTGTACACCAAGGGAAAGCAGAACCTTAGTTGCATCTTTAACGCAATTGACAAACTTGCGATGTTTTTACTATTTACTCTTTCTCTTTCTACTTCATTCATAAGACTTGTAATCGCATACATCGATTCTTTGTACAACTTCACAATCAGTTCTCGACCTCAGTATCATGTAGCATGTATCTTGTATCATGTATCATATTAGTTTAGGATTTATTTTATTGATGCATTTTTACTTTTCTCGCAATTTATATTTTTGTATCAACCACCATTCTTTATTCATTATTAAAAACCGGTCGCATGTATCATTTAAGTAACGCATTAACGAAAACAATCCTTGTGTTCGACCTCGGATCATTCTGAGAAACTTGCGTTGGAATTATACTTGGTTTCAGCGCAAGGAAATTTGTGACACGCACTACTCCATCACATACTACGAGTATATCATTAACAACGCATATATTTAAACGTAGTATCGCATAAAAAAATGCCTTTATCGTAAAAGAGCTTAAGCGCAATTAGAACATTCATTCATTCATCAGCTCATCAGATAGACAACATTACATGTCGTATCCTTACAAGTTTATGGCAGCATGAGCTTGTATCATTCATATTCATCATTGTCTATATGCATAAAGATAAAGGCATCTGTTTCTATGTCATCATGGAGCATCCTGAAAACGGAGCACCAAACGAAAACAACGTCATGGCGAATCCAATCCTTCTGGCTAACGATTGCAATAGACCCATTAGAGACTATGCATCGCCAAACCTTTATGATTTCAATCCAGGAATCATGAGGCCTGCCCTCGATGGAAGCAGATTTGAAATGAAACCGGTGATGCTACAGATGATCCAGACTGCAGTACAATTTGGAGGCCAGCATGGCCAGGACCCGCAGATGATCACTTAATGGGAACAGGTCTAGAGAAGTTCATGAAGAAATATTTTCCATCTACTGAGAATGCTAGACAAAGGAAACTCATAAGAAATTTTGAGCAAGACATGGACGAATCGCTCAGCGATGCCTGGCCGAGGTTTAAGAGGTTGGTCCGAGACTATCCACACAATGGTTTGCAAGACTGCCTTTAGATGGAAATCTTTTATCATGGTTTGAATCCCGCTTCGTAGACTGCTATGAATGCGGTAGTCGCTGGTGGTCTGCTTGATAAAACGTATGACGAGGCTAAGAATATCTTGGATCGCATCTCTAAGAACCATGAAGATTGGAGAGAGAGTGATAAGAGATTGAGAATCAAGGATAACGACGCAAGTAATGTTGCTATTACTTCACTACAGAATCAAATGACTGCAATGTTGAACTTAATTCAGGGAATGCGATCAGCAGGCCAACACCGCAAAATGGGCAAATCAACGCAATTAGTCAAAACACTACAAGGTATACGACTTGCAGTGATGGGCACACAATGGAAGAATGCCCACAGAATCCACAATCTATTTACTTTATGAAAAATAATCCATTTTCGAATACCTACAACCCCGGGTGGAAAAACTACCCCAATTTTACATGGAAGAATCAGCAACAGAATTTCCAACCTGTGGTGCAAAAAAAAGAACCACCTGGATTCTTCCCATGCAATAACGGTGAGACAAGCAATCAAGCCAATAGTTCACAACCGCCATAATATTCTTCCCTGGAAAACCTATTGAAGCAATATATAGAGAAAAACAAAACGGTGCTTCAAAGTCAGGCTACTTCCATCCACAATCTAGAATTACAGATGGGCCAGATTGCAAGTGAGCTAAAGAACAGACCACAAGGGGCTCCGTCGAGTTCAACAGAACTCCCACGTAACCCAGGGGGATTAGGTAAAAAGTAATGTCAGGTTGTGACATTGCGAAGTGGAAAACTGTGGAGGCAGAAAGAAAAGAGTCTACTCGGACTTTTCCCATTGCGGCGGAACCTAAAATTTCGGTGACGCGAGAAGAGGAAGGAGAAAAAGAAGCAATAGAACCAGAAGTTGCGTTAACCTCAAAGCCAACAGATAAGGGGATCGTGAGAGTGCAGTTACCACCTTTCCCACAGAGATTTAGAAAGAAAAAGAATGAAGAGGTACAGTACTAATGCTTTCTGTCTATGTTAAAACAATTACATATTAATATTCCATTCAGTGAAGTGATTGAGGAAATGCCTGCCTACGCAAAGTTTCTAAAGGATATGGTAACCAAGAAGAGAGGAGCTATTAAGTTTGCCACGGTGACTTTAACGCAAACTTTGAAATCAATTATTCCACCGAAGATGAGCGATCCTGGGAGCTTTACTATACCATGCTCCATAGAAGGACTGTCATCGGGCAAGCCTTGTGTGACCTTGGGGCCAGGATCAATTTGATGNAACTATGCCCACAGCATAGTAAATGTCTGGACGAATACAGAGCATCGCGTACATCAAACTGCCAACGGCAGACGCATATGGGACCTGTCTCATTTTTTCAACCTCTTGAGGCGTCTTAGGACACATTTCCTTAGACAAAGTGACTCCATGCCTGAACGGCAGTAGGCCCCTCTTGGAGTCCTATCTAGTACTTTAGCAACATCTTGTCAATGTACGATACCTGAGACAGTGCTAGCACTTTGTTCTTACGATCTCGAAAGATCTGGATTCCTAGAACAAATTGAGCCTCTCCCAAATCTAGCCAATTCTTAACTGCAGTCAGTAGACCTACATCATTCCCAATGAGTAGATATCATCTACATATAACACTAAGAAGACTACTGAAGCGTTGATGATCTTCTTGTAGACACAAGGTTCATCAACGTTTTGGCCAAAGCCATACGACTTGATCGCAGCATCAAATCGTACGTTCCAAGATCGAGACGCCTGTTTCAGTTCATAAATGGACCAATTCAGTTTGCAAATCTTTTGCTATTGACCTTGGGCTATGAATCCCTCGGGTTGTACCATGTAAATGGTCTCCTCAAGATTGACATTCAGAAAGGCCATCTTGACGTCCATTTGCCAGATCTCATAATTATAATAAGTTGAAATGGACAGGAGGATGCGGATTGACTTTGACGTGGCAACAGGCGAGAAAGTGTCCTCATAGTCAACTCCCTCTACCTGGGTATAACCTTTTGCCATAAGTCGATCCTTGAAGGTCTATACCTTCCTATCAGCACCCTGTTTGCGTTTGTAAATCCATTTAAAATCTATAAGGAGAACCCCATCAGGCTGATCTACAAGATCCCATACTGAGTTAAAGTACATTGACTCTATCTCGAGATCCATGGCCTTGACCCATTCATCCCAGTCAACATCCTCCATTGCCTTCTTATAAGACAACGGATCCTCAACATCACCATCTGCTACCATAGCAAGGATTTCTGTGAAACCCAAATAGCGAACGGGTGGGTTCGTAACCCTCCCACTACGTCGAGGTTCCCTCAACTCTTGAGGCAGAACCGACCTACTGGATGAACTCCCATCAATAACTCTTGTTGATGTAGCAAGCTCTTCAACAACTCTTGTTGAAGTTTGAGTAGTTTCATTGGAAAGCTCACGTAACACGATTTTGTTTCGTGGACTATTCTCCCTTGTACGATCCTCCTCCAAGAAAGTAGCGTTTGTTGAAACAGACACCCGATTTTCCGTTGGATCATAAAAATAACCCCCTCGTGTACCTTTGGGGTAGCCTACAAAGAGGCACAACCTCGACCATGGTTCCAACTTCTTGGGATTAACCACAAGCATATGTGCAGGGCAACCTCAAATGCGAAAATGACGTAAACTAGCTTTACGCCCATTCCACAACTCCAGAGGTGTTCTTGTAACACTCTTAGAGGGAACACGGTTGAGTATGTACACCCCAGTTTCCACTACAAAACCCCAAAACGAGTCCGGTAAGGAAGCGTAACTCATCATCGAATGAACCATGTCTAATAAGGTCTTATTTCTTCTCTCCGCTACACCATTCTGCTGAGGTGTACCCAGCACTGAGAG
>NC_052354.1:50476395-50506308 GCF_009727055.1 Benincasa hispida
CCTTGGCTGCTTTCTTCTCCTTCACATACCGAGGACAGTTCCTCTTCCAATGTCCATCTTTGTTGCAATGGAAACACTTTCCCTTAGCAACTGGTGGACACCTCCTTGGGGCGACAGGTGGTGGGTTAACAGGTGCCTTCCCTTTTCCCTTACCACCTTTCTTCTTCTTCCCTTTTGCAGTGTTAGAAGTAGAAGGTGTAGACTTCGTTCCTGAGGTCGAACCTCTATGGAACGTCCGTGAGGATGAAGCAACATTTTCCTCACCCTTCTACCTCTCTTTACTTTTCAGTAAAGATTGGTATGACTACAACTCATTGAGGAGAGTTGTAAGGTTATATTTCACTTTGTTAAGAATCACATTGCTAAAAAAATGCAGGAAGCTCTCCGGCAAAGAATACAGGATTATGCTAACCTGGCTGCCCTCATCGATGGTAGACCCATTCAACTCCGCCACATTGAAATGGACCATCATGTTTAGCATATGTTCACGAACAGAGGTGCCTTCTTGCATTTTGGAGTTGAATATATATTTAAGAGCCTCATGCATAAGTTGTTCAGAAGGTTGTCCAAACATCCCCTGCAAGGACTCCATGATCTCACGGGCTAAGACCATAGACTCATGCTTATTTACCAAGACGTCAGAAAGAATTGCCAAGATATTGGCTCGAGCCTTCTCATTCATCCTTGTCCATCGCTCGTATGCCTCCCGAACATTTCGAGCCGCATTGGAGCTGGAATAGGAGGACAAGCCTCCGTGAGAGCGAACATGAGATCCTCGATGATTAGGATCGTCGTAATCATATGTTTCTATGTTGAAAAATTGTCGCCAGTTAATTTTTTGGCGCTTAACAACGATAAGGTGGCTGTAGCCATTTGAAAAAGTTGTTGAAAATACGAACAAATCTTGATTAGTTTTTGCTAAACCACTTTTAACCCAATTAGTTTTGCAAAATAGTTTCAAGTATCCTAAGTTATAGACTTCTATTTTGCAATGATGCCCTAGTGATTCAGGACAAACGCCACTGGTGAGGTGATCAGTTGCCTTTTCACTGGGATGAGACATTCTCAACCATTAGGCAGAACCAACTCTTGGAACTGAACCTAACAACCACCATTTTTTTGGTCCAGAATCGTTAACATTTAACTATTTCTTGTAAGTGTACCCCTCGTTTTCGGTGCCAGAGTCCCGCCCTAATGCACTTACCATAGGGAAAAGACAGATTAGGACAAGAGACTAAGTTACCTTATCCTCTTACAGGAGATCAAATAAAGAAACACGCAAAACTACCATCCTTTAGGGGGACGCTCCCAGGGTGCCTCAAGGCGATACGCAGTAACTTTATTCAAACTTATGAGGGAGACCGAGGGATATGTTGTTACACTTTTCGCTCCCACTTACTATGAACATTCTCTCCATCCACCTTGATATTGACCTACCCAAATACCATCCGTTAGGGTGACACACCAAAAGTACTGTGAAGCCGAGGATAGATCTCACAGTGTGGACTTTAGGAGAAAAGTGAAAGGTTTAAATGAAGCATCTTATGCCCCAAGTACCTTACATTGAATGTTGTACCTAGGGATTCATTAAGCTAGACAATCCGGCTACTGATTTTAGTCTAAGTGGTCTTTTTAAAGCTTGCTCATAAACAATGTTTGTTTATGAAATATAAACAAATTCAAGTAGTCACATTTAAACATTTTAATGGACTGTTCTTAACTTGCATGCATGCATCAAATCTATCTAATTTACCTTTCCAGGTAAGTTCCCAAGTAGGGGTGTTACGTTTTCGTCAACTTAAATACCCCAGCCTAGACAGAACCCGCCTTAGACAAAAGATCCCTTATAGATAGATTTGCTACACTTTAAACTTTTATGAGCCAATTTAATCCTATTAAACTGATTAAAAGATTAAAGCCTTAGGGTTGCTCATCATATTAGAACCGTGATCTTAGGTCTATGTGATCCAAGTTTTAAACATTTTAAAACCATGAATTAAACCTAAGTGAGCATACATGTCTTTCTTATTTCTTTTAGTTCTAATTTCTCTTTAACTCTTAAAAAGAAACAACTAAAAAAAAAATTGTGCATAACGAGGCGTTTATAACAATTATAAAGTAACCTATGTGTCATGCTTCATTCAATGTCCGTTCATTACTATATAACTTTTATATAATGTGTGATAACCAAACAAACATGCTATCATTCACCCTTATATTATAACAATTATAATATAAAGATGATGCATGTCAATGCTTTTTATGCATGCATAAATATAATTCTTATATTATATGATGCATGAGCATGCTCTTACATAATTAAAATCATGTTTCTCTAAATTATAATAATTGCAATAAAGAGATTATGCATGATCAATGCATAACCTAAGGTGGGATTTACTATATGTGCATACCATATGCCATATAAAACATACATCGTATGTATTAAACAAATAGATTAATGGACCGAGATAAGCCTTTAAACCAAAAAAGAACGAGAATGAAAAACCCTATCTATTACATTTTTTATCGAGCAAATCGGTTCACAGGTGAATCAAATCTTGAACCGCCAGGAGGTCTCCATCGTGTAGCAATCTTTAGCAAGTAGATGATCGTTCAGCATGCACTAGACGATAGGAACATTAGTAAACGATCGCGTAGACGACGAGGAGGCTGCGAAGCCTGATCGTCCATGCAATCGTGTAGCACGATGAAAGTTAAACGATTTACCTTGAGTTACTAAGTGATCGTTTAGTCAGTTACTAAGCGATGAAGCTTGCTGACCTAAATGATCATCTAACGTGCTTTAAATGATACGTGAGCGTCTGATCGTCTAACTGATGCGTGTAACTTGGTAAACGATTTACCTTGCGATGTTAAGCGATTGTTTAGTCAGTTACTAAGCGATGAAGCTTGCTGACCTAAACGATCGTCTAGCTCGCACGCGTATTAAACGATACTCAGCGATCACGTGCCTGATCATCATCCCGATACGACCAACTCTTGATCGCATACCCCATCGTTCAACCGATACGTTCAACTACGATCGCATAGTCCTTCATCTTCATGATGCTATGGACAACGATCGCATAGAACCTTTTTCTACAGGATGCGATCAACCCTAGATCATCTCCTTACTCGAAGAGCCACAACCTTTGCCCAGAACTTCGACGAACGGCTCAAGACTTCAAACACTTTGAATACAGACTCAATTAAGATTATATATGCCCAAAAAGCGCAGGGGCCTTTACATACAACCGCAAATGTAAAAGGAATTAAACAGACCGAGGCAATTCATCCCGAAAACATCCATTAATTCGGCACATCCACAACAGTATTAACACTTAAAACAGCGTAGAAATGCACCCACCATGAATGTAAACGTTATTTCGTTGCAACAAATGAAATCAGAGTATCAGAAACCTTGCTCTGATACCAATTGAAGGATCTCATACCGAGAGTTTCATGAACGGGCTTAGATCACTCCGATTTCACAGTGACCGAAACATAAACAATATACATTCCATATTCACAGTTATGCGTATTAAACTCACCAACGCATGCTCAGAATACAATAAAACATAGGGAAAAGAGGTTTATATCGACTTTCTTCGTATGTGTGAACCCAAAGTAGCGAAAAAACTTCCCATCAATCTACCAGCACCCGACGAGTCTGTCGATTATTACTGTACGATCCGAACGTACATGAACAAGGCCGCGAGGACAACACCACCACAAGGGAAACACGGGTATCCTCGGCATAAAAAACCCAAAGAGTGGGCTCTGGTGAGTTTGGTAAAGGATGGAGGAGAAGACGTCGTGTAGACGATAAGCGCGCGCGAGAAGAACTCTGCTATCGTATAGCGGCTGTCTCTTATACACATCTAGATGTGTATAAGAGACAGTAGTAGAGCTACATGATCGTTTAGGAAAAATTGAACGATCGTTTAGAAAAGATATATACGATCGTTTAGAGAACGTGTGAACTAGACGATCGTTTAGACCATTGTTTAACACTTCGTGGTCAGGTCTTATAAAAACTCTGTATCATTGTTAAAGTACGTGGTCAGGTCTTAAAACGCGTGAACTAGAGGAAAGAGGTATACGATCGTTTAGACCATTGTTTAACACAAAACTTCGTATCATTGTTTAACACTTGTTAAAAAACAGTCGCATGTATCATTTAAGTAGCGGAGACGACCGTTTAACACTTCGTGGTCAGGTCTTATAAAAACTCTTTGTATAGGATGCCCCCGCTCGCATGTCCCCAACACGAATGATCAGGATCAGATCATCTATGGCAAGTCACAACACTTGTGACCATTTCACAAAGTGGTTCGTGTCCCTAGCATTACTAGGATAAGGTTTCCCTCATATATCCATATACTACAGATCATTTTGGTTATCACTCAAGACATGATCCACTTGTATGTCAGCACATACATGCTTGAGTCACATATAGATAACCAGGGATTTTATGTTTATTGATTTGTGGTAAAGCAAATAAAATAAATAACCGAGCAAAACAACAAGATGTGAAGTAAATATCATATATTAACAATCACAGGTGTTCGTATATACTGTTTACAAACTACATGACACGAGACTTTAGGGCATCAACCCCAACAACTCCAAGCATCAGCTGCATCTCATGCAGCCATCTTCTTTGCATGATTGTCTGCAATATATTAAGAAAATTGGAGTGAATTTGAGGCATGCAATATGTAGAACTTTTTGCTGAAAAAATCATGTGAAGAATGTGTTCTTCAAGTGGGTTGCTGCTGTGAGTTATCCTCCAAGTTTCCTTGATTCAAGCTTATTTTGAGTCCCACAACTCAATCTAGAGCACCAATAGAATCATAGGGAAGATCTTGGGGTGGTCTACAATGAAATTTGGAGAGATTTGCAACTAGAAATCGAGATTTCAAGAGTTCTACAAAGGTATGACTTGAAACTCATTTATTTCTGCAAGAGCATGCTTTAGTTTTAACCAAAATTAATGAATTAGAATGCTTATTGATCCTTGTTGCTTCCACTGCTTGTTGATACAATCTAATATTTCTCAAATCGAATTTAAAATTTGGAAATTAATTTGATTTTAATTAATTAAACATATTTAATTAATTAATTAATTTAATATCAAATATCAAATCAATCACACACTCAATATATAACATGAATCTAATTCATGTAATTGATATTTAAATCAACATTTAAATATTATAAACTCTCCAATTTTTGTTTAATTTCAATAAATTAAATGTTAATTATATCGAATAAAATTAAACAAACCCTAATTTGATTTTGAACTAATTCAAACTCAAAAACCCTAGTTTCAATTTGAACATTTTCAAACTGAAATTCAATTTGACAATTCAAATATCATTCCAAATTCACTCAATTTAATAATTCAAGGTGTTCATGTTTTACGAGCTAGTAGAGGGATCTTATGAACCTACAAATCATGAGCTCCAATGATTAAGATTAATTGGTTAGTATTCGTTAACTATCAAGTCATACCACTATAGCTCGATAGTTGCACTCTCCTCACGGTAGATATATTTGTGTCCACACGATATAACCATAACTAGTAAGTCGACCCTTCACAGGTTGTTCATAATACCGACTAAGTCAATGTGTTATTTTACCCTCGATATTATGTCTTGTTCCTTAAGTTCCAACTGATCCTCTAATGAACAATTAGTTTATGATCCAATCACTGAACCAGGTCCCTCTCGAGTCAGTGAGAGGGTGGGGCCCCTTGTTCAAGACTTAGATTCGGTATTTAAGAGAACAACCTTTCTTCTATCCCTAAATCGGATAGGCGTGAATTCCGTCTTGCACCCCATGCCCCCACCTATCTAGCGGGTCTTACCCCTGAAATGGGAGACTTACTAAGCCAGCGTTGTTGAGCCAACCCTCACCTATGAAAATCTAAGGATAATCCCGAATAAACAGGAGTTCATAGTTAGCTCAGGATTAAGATCGAGTTACTTAGGTGATCTAAGCAAAATAGTCAGTCTTAAATAGTAAACAGCGTTAAAATGTAAGAGTGACTTATTTCTCGGTCCGATCTTATGCAAACTCATTGCATAGAATGCCCTCGCTCCTCATGTCAATACATGAATGAATCTGGATCACTTCGTTTGTAGTGTCTTTATAACAACTTGTAACAGCTAAAGAGTAGGCCACATCCAATAGTGTTGCCAAAATAAGGTACTCAACCTTAATCATGTACTATAGACCGTTTTGGCTATTTACTCGAATTTGATTCATCTTTATGGCTCTGTATATAGTTCAAGTATTCATATAATAGTCATGGATCTTAGTTGTTGGATTTAGACTTTATGAATGCAATTAATAGATTCAATACCTTTATTGAAGAAATGTTGAATAATATTTTTTATTGATAGTAGAATACGTTTAACTTTTACAAACTACGAGTTTTAGGATATAAAACCCAACACCCACCACATCAAGGAACATATCATCACTAGGTGTGTATATCCCTCCCTCCACCCTTCCACATTTAGCATCCTCGTGCTCAGAATGCTCGTGTTCATCCCCTCCTTCCACTCTTCCACATTCATCATTGTTACCTCCACGATGATCATCACCGTCGCTTTCAGAACTACCCCCACTACTCGACCTACTGCCACTTTCAGCACTATCATCATTGGCACCTAGATCGAATATAGGTTGTCTGTCCACTGGGGTATCCCGAAACTCCCTCTCAGCGTTGGTCATGACAAGACCCCCTTTAACATTTGTCTACATTAACAACCCAGTAAAATGGTTAATGTCAATTTAACAACCAAATAAACATATTATGCATGAAGTAAATGTACATTGTTAGACTCAAATATGTCTCTCTCGAGTTCTTTGAAAGACACTGAGTGAGAGCATGACCATCGTAATATGTGAGGCAAAGCCACCTTGCTCCTTCGTTCCACAATGTTCCCAGCTATTGATGCTGCTAGGATCTCGTACATCCATACCTAAATAAAAATTTAACATATATTAAGAACAATAGTAATGTTAAATCAAACAACATGATTATTATGTTAAGCAAATTTACCTGGAACGCTTGTGGAAATCCATGCAAAGAGTACTTCACGACATAATTTTTATTTTCTTTCACCTTCATCTTGTATAAGCTACTCTTATCATTCAATGCATTCTTTAGGGCATCAAGTGTCCTCTCCCAAATAATGGTACCCCAATCTAGACTATTGTAGTATTCTATGTTTTGAACGTCCTTAAAACGTTTAAGATCCACTGTATTTTTCTGTTTGTTCTTTCCCATCATTGCAACCTCCGTGTAGTAGACTAATGTGATCTTCACAGCATCCTCATCATTTTCAAATGCCAATTCCTTATATTTTTCTTCTAGTAGACGGACATGTAAGGTGTCCTTCGTCACTCAATTACCGAAATACTTGATTGCAAGTTCATACGAGGACTGCTCATTTTAATGAACTCAAGTAGGGGATCGCCACAAACCAGACATCAACAAAAGATCATCCTTTAAAAAAGTGACGACCTTTCCACCAACAAAGAATGAGATTGAGTCAGCTCTCGTGCTTTTCACTTCTCTCAACAACATATGATGGATAATTGGGTTGTTGAACACCATGTCAACGTCTATAAATCACCCAAAAACTATTCTCTTGAACATCTCTAACTGCCTTGGGGTAAGCTTCTCCTTCACAGTCTTATTCGCATTAGCAATTTAGGCCAAGCTCGTTATTTGACCGAGAAATTGGTCGACTACAGGTATTCTGAAATGTATTGACATCTTAAATCACTCCTGCATGAAATAAAGATCCAATCAGTAAACTCCTTCAGAAAAAAAAATTGTAAAAAATATTCTATTTAAGTCTCGTTGGTATCGCTTTCACTGGTATCGCTGTCTCTGGTATCGCTCTCATTGGTATCGCTCTCTCTGGTGTCGCTCTCTCTAGTAACTCTCACTTATCTCGCTCACATTCTCTCTTTTTACTCGTCTTTAACCACAGAACACATTGAAAACCAAAAAAAAAAAAATCATAGGTTCACTGTATTTCTAAACCCCAAACAACCCATCCTTTCCGGTGTCACTCTCTCTAGTATCGCTCTCGCTGATTTCACTCTCACTTATCTCGCTCACAGTCTCCCTTTTTACTTGTCTTCAACCACAAAACACATAGAAAGCCAATAAAAACAAACAAAAAAAAAACCATAGGTTCACAATATTTCTAAACTCAGAATGACCCACAAAGTCCCATTACCGATCAATTTATTTATAGGAACAGGTTGAAAGATTTACCGATTAGATTCGATTTTTCGGCGGCAATGGAATCGTTTGCAAGCCCAAATGATGGATTTTAAAAAGCAGCGAAACCATCCGGTGCTTATGAGCGATACGAAGCCATTACGCTTGGAAAATTTGAAGAGTTTTTAGTTTTGGTTGGTTTTCAATAAAAGGGTAAGAAAGCAAAGAGTGAGGGAAATTTACATAATTTGGTATGGCGATGATGTTAGCAGAGGGTCAATTGACATTATTTTTGCAAAAAGTGTCATTTGACATTTTGAGCCCAAAAAATGAATAATCCATACAAATTTCCTTTTCTTTTTTTTTTTTTTTAATGGAATTGGAAAAGATTAAAAGTTAGTATATTTTGTTAAAACTCTTCATATTCACCTTAAAATACATTTCACCTTCATTGCCTACAATTATTAAGATGAAAAAGAAGGTTATGCTCATTAGGATGAAAAAGGGTTTAGTGGCTTTGATGGAAAAATTGAAAAAAAAAAATAATGAGAGAAACACACCATTTTTTAAAAAATAAAAATAAAAATAAAAAAGTGGAATTGGTGAAATTTTGGTGAGATTGAGGAGAGAGAAATTGAAACTCAAAAATTAGAATTTGAAGAGATAGTAAGTATGTTTAGGTATTATATAATAATATTTTGGACAAAATAGTCTAAAAACTATTCTCCACCTAAGCCACTTGATGACTCTTGAATGTACATGAAAAGCTATACACATGTTATTATTTTATATTTTATTTATTTTACTTTACTTTCATAAAGTCTGATTTTGGCCATGTGCTCTCAAAAAGGGTAGAATTGAATATATATATTAAAGATTCAAAATGATAAATGATCCAATTTTTTTAAAAAAATGTTAAATGATCTTTTGATAATGTCATGATCACGTAAAGTTAGCTATTGTCTTTCTTTTTTTGATATTTTTCCCGTTTTTCTTCTCCATAGTTGGATTTTTGTCCTTTTTTCTTTTTCCTCTTCCTTTCTCTCTCTTTTTTTCTTTCTCTGTATGTTGTTTCTTTTTCTTCTTCCCTTGATCACAAGTCGTCTTCTTCTCCAGTACGACTACACATTCTCTAGCACTACACCACACATAGGCAAATCGACACCACAAACTTCACACAGAGTAGATGAGAAAGAGCGAGAGATCGAGAAGCTGAGAGAGCAAGAGGCTGAGAGGGAGCAAGAATGACCAGAACTGAGAGAGAGTGAGAGACATAGAAAGAGTGGTGATTTTTGAGTAAGAAAAAGAAGAGAGAGAAAGAAAGAGCAAGAGTGATACCAAGAGAAAGAGTGAGAGCGAGACCAAGAGAGAGCGAATGCTTTTCTGCATCCACGCGATTATATTTTAATAATTTCACCTGAATTTGACCTCAACAAAAGTTATTTGGCATTTTTTTTTTCAAAAACTGGGTCGTTTGACATTTCTAGCCTAATTTTTGGATCATCTATATAAATTTTCTAAAAAAAGTGACTAATTTAGTCCTCACTACACAATTTTTTTAGACAAAAGAAACCCTTTTAATTCAAAATTATGACTACATCTCAAGAAATTTAATGAATATTGTTAAATTTGTGGTCAAAGAAATTTGATAAGTAATAAAATAAAAAGACCAAAATGTTTAACGAGGGTGACCAATATTATTATTTCAGAAAAAAGTGGATAAAAAAGAACGTTTTAATATTATAGGGATCGAAATTTCTTGACCAATTATAAAATTAGTTTCTAAAATTTGAGATATGGTTTATTTAACCATTGAAAGAAAAAAAATCAACTTTGAAGTTCCTAAACTTTTAATTTTATATCCAATAAGTCTACGGTATTTACTTTATTAGTTCAATGTCATGCCACGAATGACATCGAAGTGTTCTATGTGGTCTAAGTTTGTACTAGTAGCTTCTGCAATATTGAAAATTAGTTCTTTTAAAGTCTTAAACTTGTAGGGAATTAGTTGAATATAACTCAACCGATTTAGGAGATTCAATCCCCAACCCGATTTAGAAGTGTGATAAAAATAACCAACAGAACTTCAACCAAATGGTTCAAAATTTGAAAATGAAAATCAAGTTATGTTAAAATATGTCAATCATGGTTCAAAATTCTCACACAACAAATACAAGATCAATTCACATTAAACAGTAGGGGGGGAAAAAGTCAACTAAACCCATAGAAAATCATTCTCTAATTTTACTGTATCCTAAAAAACACCAATTATAGTTCAAAGTGAGAGAGAGAGATAGAAAGGATAAGTATATGTGTATACACAATAGTCCACACTGAATCAAAATCTCTCCTTATATGTAACATAAAAAATCATGATAGCTTTCAGGAAAAAAAAAAGTATAAAAAAAGAAGAAAAAGAAAACATATACATTTCATATTAGCACAACTCACTCAGTCAAGTCATTAGATGTAAAAAGAAAAGAAAACAAGCTATTTTCTCTCGGGTAAAGAAATAACTAGCAACTCAAAGATCAAACCTTTTCTTCCTTTGCCCCTCTTCTTCTTTTTCATTTTTTCTTAGTTCACATTGGGGAAAAAGTATATGTTCATGACCGAATGGGGATATCTACATTACTTTTGTGTGGATCGTGTGGATCGGTTGTTGCAAAAGTCATTTTTCTCGTCTCTTTATTGCGCTTCACATGGTTTCTATGTTTAAAAGATTCATTGTTGTGGCAATGCCCATTGGCTTGTGCTTTGCTTTTGCAGGCTATGCCGTTAGCTGATTCATCCGCCTTCTGACTACTAAAGCTATGGTGTTGTGCTCGTGTGCATACTTTTCCTTTCTCCTCTACGCTTAAGTTCATCGAATCGCTACAGCTTTTCCTTCGAGTTAGATTTGGAGACTTTGGCCGAGTTAATGGTAACTGACATAAAATTCTAGTTAAAATTTTACCATCATAAAACAAAGCATCTACAAGACGTAAATCCTTACATGCCAGAAACATACTCAATAAGGGAATACCAAGTTACCGTTAAGCGACTTATACAGCCTAAGACGGGAACAATTGTATCTGTATAGAGTTTGAATTACTACCTTTTTTAGTTCAACCTTTGGTGGTGGTCCTTCATAATAGAAACTAGGCACTGGATTTGCTTTGATCACTAATCCCTTCCTGAGCTGCTTGATTGCTGCTTCTTGCTCTTCCTAAAAGCATTTTAAAGCACTAAATCAAAGATGAAACTAAGACGATCGTTTTGATGATTACACAAAATCCCATGTCAATACAAAGTGTGGAAGAATAACATAAGCAACTAACAGAGAATCAAAACATAAACAAGATGGTAGTCTGGAAATACCTTAATTCGCGCTTCGTATTGGATTCTCTCTGCCTCCAAAGCTTTGTGCTTCTCCTCCAACTTGTTATAGAACTGAACAGAGGACATAATCTCATAAGTAAACAGAAAATCCAAAATTGCACAGCAAGGCAATGTCTAAATCATTCAACAGAAGTAACACCTCCTTTCTTTTATCAGCCCGTTCAGCCGATCTAAATGTGGGAGCCGTTCCGATAGTTACTTTAGATTTGAGTTGTCGAATAGATTGAACGGTACTATGAATGGGCTAAGGATAACAAAATCTGATAATATGAACAAATTAAGCATTTACAAAACAGAAAGAGACTTGATTCTGAATGGTACTTGTCGATAAGAGGATACGAGGAGGCAATAGACCAGTGATCTTCTTCATGATGTTTCTTGAAATCATTCTGTGAAGATTTACCCGATGATTGAGGCGAGTTTGGCTGTAGACAAGTAAAACATATAGAAATCAGTATCATGTGCACCTCATTTTCCATTTTCTTACAGAAATCTTAATCTATACTTCAAGAAAAAAGAAACAAGGTCTGAGGAGGTTAGGACATTCTCCACAGAACTGTAATGCAACTTTCCTACTGAACTATAAACAAAACCTACCATATTTAAGATTAGAAATAACAAAGATGTAGAATGGCATTACATTCACATAAGTCACATAGACTCAAAGTAAATCGAAATCGAGGCAGAAACTCGTAACTGACCCTAATAAAACTGAACAAAAGAGAATAGTTTATGCTTGTGTCAAAATTCCTTGACAGAAGTCCAATAGGAGATCAAACCCAAAAATCAAAGCTGGGAAGCTGTTGGTCAATAATATTCTATTCAAGCATATTTAACTAGTCCTGTGCTACTTTTCCTACTGCATAAAAGCTTCTTCTAGTAGTTTTTACATATAGTCAAAATGTAGCTCCATTGACATTCCTAAAAGTTGTACTTACACGTGAGTTCTTTTTCGGGCTGGGAGGCTGCAATTCGATAGTATTTGGTGACGCCTCAACAATGGTAATTGTAGTTGGAGTAGGCTCGGTCTCGATGGTTTGTGAGCATGTTGCTGCTTTTTCCGGTGCCTGCACGGTTGGTTGTTGAATCTTGTGGTTCACCTTCATGATTTTTGGGGTAGCAGCTATAGTCCCAGGTGAAATAGACTTATTAAAGTCACTGATTTTCTGTGCTACAGTTCTCTCCTCCTTCTTCTTCTCCTCGGGCACAACCACAGGTGCAGGCACGGGCACGGTAACGGGTGCAGGCACACTGGCATCAAGGTTAGAGCTTTTGATGGCTACAACATCGTGCTCCGTTTCTTGATAGTTTCCGGCGAACGAATTCTCCTCACTCGATTCCTTCTCTTCGAATTCCTCCGAATCAATACTTTCTTCAGCAATTTTGGGGGAAACGTGGACTTTGTCATGAGAAACACCATTTAAAACCACTACAAGAGCATTTGGCTTCTCCACTACACCAGCAATTTCCCTACCCATGACCCTGCACCAAAAACACCAACAAACATCACAATCAAGTCCTCTAAAAAGAAATAGGTATCAGTTTTCAAAGCAAAATCAAGAACCATATTATACAAAATTACAAACTTACACTCACTCAGCTTGATATTCATATAACTTTGGTTAAAATTAAACAAATAGCCTCTTGACAACAACCAAACAAATTCCTTAATCTAGATTATAAAGAGAGGAATTGACTTCTCAACTAAGAAAGTCCATTGGTTTCCAAAAAAATACCAGGAAAAAGTAAGGAACAAAAGAGAGACATCAAATTGAATCCTCAAGAAAACTTCAAATATAAGCCCAAAATACAAAGGGAAAGTTCAAAAGTTTGTATTGACCCACAAAATCAAAAGGATTAATACAAAATCCCAATTCCAACACACCCAAAAAGAACACACACAAGAATTCCAACAAACACATGCAAAAATTCAAATACTATAAGAACCCCATTTCCAACAAGCTTAAAAAACAACCCAACATTAAACAAAAAGAAAAAAAAAAAAAAAAGATAACCAGAAAGAGGCATTTTCATCCCAATACAGCAAAAAAGATGAAAAAGAAGACAAAGGGATTCATATCCACCATTACAAAACTCCAAAAACACACAGAGAAGAAGAAGAAGACAAACCCACCTTGAAAACGCTCCCCTTCCGGATGTGACAAGCATTTCCGGTTTCCCCCCCTCTCTCCCTCCCCTCCCCCTTCTAAAACAAAAGAAGAAATCAAAACAAAACAAGTGAGGAGAAAATTTTTTATGGGTTTTTCTTTCTCTTTCTTTAATTTTTCCTTTTTACAAATCAATGTTAGCGGTTTTCCTTTTCGTTAGCGTAATGATCGGAGGAGAAAACAAAAACCCAACAACAAAAAAATAAGGGCTTTTTATCGGTGTTTTGCTGTTGGTTTGGATGGCTTATTGTTTATTTATAGGTTATAGACCAAATATCCAAAAAAAAATAAAAATAAAAATAATTCCTGGTTGATTTTTGTGTTTTTTTTTTTTTTTGGATAAATTTAATTGGCTGCTGTTGGTAATTTATTTATTTTAATTTTTTTTATTGTCAGTCTGACGGCGTCGGATGATAACGCTGCAGTTTGAAAAATTAGTGGAGGCAAAAAGCCACAAAAAGACAAATTTTTTATTATTTTTTTTAATTTTCTTCTTTGGTCTGTGGGTCCTACCTCAAAGATATCAATTCTGCCACGTCATCATGGTAGAGAGAGGAGAAGATTGAAGATCCTTAACTCACGTTTAAAACATAATTAATAACAATTTATGAAATCATATACTGAATAAAGAAAATTTATTTTAGAGAACCAAATTGTTAGAGAATATTTATAAATAATAACAAAATATCATATTCTATCTGTTATAGTTGTATCTATTTTAGACGTAGATAAGTAATCGATCACGATCTCATGATTTATTTTAGATAGATATTAAAATTTTCCTATATTTAAAAATGACTCCGGATAAAGTAAGATAATTGAAATTTTTATATTTCATTAAGATAATTAAATGAGGTTGTTCAAATTTCAATTTATGAACACTTAAAACATAACTATTTTGGTTTTTAAAATTCTGAAAAAAAGAATATTTTTTTATATGAAATTGTCATCTAACTAAATCTACTCCCCGTTCTTGGTCTCAAATTAAACATTTTTTTAATTAAAAATTATAAGGATGGGAAATTAAAATTGAATAATTGTTTTAAATGATAAAACTGTTATAAATATGTTTAAATGTAGCAAAATGTCAGTGGCAATTTGTTATATTTTTAAATAAGTACTTTTCTATACTTGAAAACAACATCCATTAAAATTTTTATTTTTAGAATAATAATTAGTGTCTTATTTATTGAGTTTTTTTTTTCCCTGAAATCCTCAAATCAAACATTTTTATATACAATAAAGTTAGCATGTCGATATACATTTAAAAGCTACTTTGTTAATCAAAATAATATTTAATCATATAGAAATTTATATAAATAATATTTTAAAATAAATTTAGATTTAGATATAAATCATACTCTATAAATCTGATTTCTTGTTATACAAATGCAGAAATAAATCTTATTTTTATTCATCATAAGTAATGAGAGTGTTAGAGATTGAAAGACTGTATTTCAAAACTTTTAATTATCAAGTTCAAATACCAAGTGTCTTCTATACTTAAATAACAATATTAAACTTACAAATTTAGTATGATTTAAATAGAATGACCTATTTTAGATCTCCAACACGAAAAGACATTTAACTTTTTTTTATTAATTCATATAATTTTTTTAATGTAAAAAAATGCTGACTTCATCAATAGTTTACAAAATTTCATTACCAAAATATAATATTTAGTATCGTACATTATTTTTGTTGTGAGCCACAATGAATGGGTGTAGTCTAAAATCAAA
Organism: Benincasa hispida; assembly: GCF_009727055.1. NCBI lineage: Eukaryota > Viridiplantae > Streptophyta > Magnoliopsida > Cucurbitales > Cucurbitaceae > Benincasa > Benincasa hispida. Next base: position 50,491,938 of record NC_052354.1, read on the forward strand.
TCTATAATAATTATCAGTATAATGTAATATTTTACTTGAATAATAATCAAGTATTTAAAAGAAAAAGAAAAAGATAGATTGAATTGGATTGGATTGGGAATTGTGATTAGTGAAAAGGAGGTAGTTGCTTTCAGTTGGGCTAATCAGATAGGGAAAGGTCTTCTCAATTGTTTATAATTTTCTCTCATTTTCAAAAGGCTCCCATCACAATTTATTAATGGAAATTGGAATTCTATTATAAATAATACTTTTCTAATCTTTAGAAAAAAGGGGGAAAAAAAGAAGAAAAAAAGTGGTTATATTTTATTAACGACGTAAGTTGACGGAGTAGGATAAACAGATGAGCCGAAATTGACCAAAATGGGTCCCAATCCTCAAATGAAATTGAATAAAATAAATAAATAAATATCCAGAATTATTTTTTAGTACGATCAAAGTTAAAAAGTGGATGGGTTGAAGTCACAAATTTTATAATCGCTAACATATAATATTCGTTGTTTTATTTAGTACAATTAGGAGGATTTAATTATATTCCTATATTATTTTAACTATACTCGTTTTGATATATAATATCTGTTGATTTAGTTGTGGTCGTTTTGACAAAAAAAAAAGTTGAGAATTAAATGTAGTAACATAACTTCTCAACTTTTTATTTTTTATGATTTTAACATATATTTTTTAATTAGGGTATTTTCAACTAGTAAAATTCTACTTTCTATCTGTGATAGACCATGGTCGCAGATAAACAGTGATATTTTACTATTATTTGTAAATATTTTTAATAATTTTATCATTTAAAGTAATTTTCCTTTTCAATTCTTGTTTTACCTTTTAGAATGTATGAATCTAATTGGCCAAATGAGACTAGCTCAATTAACATAAAATTTTAATAATATCAAAGTTAAGTTGTTATGCACGAGTAGTTAATATATTTTTCTCTTTAATGTTTAAAGTTAAACTATAGTCATTATTATAATTCGATAAAACTGCTTTTATAGATAAGAGTTGTTTTAGTTGGGTAGCATGTTTACAAGATTTTGTTGTGGTGCTTATTTTATTTTTTTCGTTTTTTTATGTTTATTTATGTGCTTGATTTTGAATTTCTTGTTGGTTGAATCTTATATAGTTGATTAATTAGTATAAGAGTTAACGTGGTAAATTTATTGTTTATTTATGCTTATTTTTCTTCCTTCAATTGTTAACGTGGTAAATTTGTTGTTATGGAATCTTTATTTGGTGGATTTTTAATTAGGAAGAAATGTCCATTTTAAGATTGAATTAAAAAGAAAGAAAATCAAACACCATGCATTTATTAGAAGATGTATCCTGCCCGTGAAAAATAAATGACCTAAGAAGTAATAAATAAAAGCTTGAGAAGTTTGTTGTTAAAAAAATGAAAATTAAGTAACAATAAATAGAAATAAATAAAAGCTAAGCTTGAGAAGTTCCATTTAACATTCATGTGAAAAGGAAAATATGAGTGAAAATTCCAACTTTTGGTTTTAATTCAAATATTGTTGGATAAAATACATTTTTGTCCTAAAATTTGAGCTTAGTTTTTTTAAAATTTATAAAATACAAAAAAAAAAAAAATTAGTTCTTGATATTTGTCTTTTAGTTCTTGGTTTTCGATCTTTCAAAAATATTATATATTTAATCTTAGAATTTAAATTATATTTTTAATTAGTCCTTAAAATTTGAAATATATTTCTCTTCTATCTTTAAACTTTGAAATTAGTTTTTAAAATGGTTCTTAAATAAAGTCTACTAATAATTAATATATAATGAAAATGATAATATGGCAATTAAAATATTTGGGAATTTGTCGATTTATATTTTTCTAAATGAGTGGAAAAATTTGTTTTCTATACCATGACCAATTAAAAAACTATTTTTTAAATTTAAAAAGACTGATTAAAAATCAAATTTAGATCTTTAAGATCAAATATATCACTTTTAAAACCTTAAGAACTAAAAAAAATCAAATTTAAATCTCAACCACCAAAGTATTTTGAAAATTCAAAAACCAAACAAAGCCTATAGGTTCAAAATCTCAAGAATAAAATATATAATTTTCTCCTACGTGAAATTCACACATCAACAATTAACATTAATATTTGACCCTTATAATTTTTTTTTATATTGATAAAATTGATAATTAAATTAAACCTAGTCCAACAGAAACATGGTATATCAAATTGGTTAGTCGGTGGAATAAAATCATTGTCAAAAGGATTCTTAAATAAATTTGATACTACCCACAAATTAGGGCATTGGCCATACAAATTTGAAAATGACAGCTGAAGACATTTCTTCAATCTTTCATTTCTCTAAGCAAATATTATGCGAGATATTGGAGTTTGACAACTTAGAGTAATGTAAAATTTGACTATAAAATCATGCAATTTTTTTAACTTGACACGAAGTATTTTACTTGTGACATCATATGTGGTAGGTTTGTTTAAATTGACTAAAACAATCCATTAATTTAGTGGTTGTAGGTTGAAAATATACGAAATTAAAATTTCTCGACCGAGTCCAGGCCGATTAGACAAAAAGAAAAAACAAACAGATCGATAGAATACATATAATAAACATCAAAACTTTAAAACCTACGTTAAAAAGTGAAGTGCCTTGATTAAGTTGATGAGATAGCACTTTAAGAACTAATAAGTCATTAGGTCGGTTTTGAGAAAGTGCGATATTTTGTTTTATTTTAGCAAAAAGGTGTTGTGAAACTTGTTCTCACCTCCCTGACTACTCGTGTAGATGTGTAATCAGAGAACTGAGAGTTGAACCGACCAAATCATTCTCAACTAGCTCGATTCAATTTTGGTTTCTATGTTTCCTTCGCCAATGAATCAGTTTGGTTTCAAGTTTTGAAAATTCAAAACCAACTACGAATTGCTTACACTGTCTAATGGGGAATCGAACCTCCAATCGCGAATTTGATATTATGTACAAACTTTATGTCAGTTGACCTATATTTATTTTAATTAGTAGGTTAGGTAATTTTAGTAATTATCTTTAAATTTTCATATTCACAAATTGTCTGTATGTTTGATTATGCCTCATTATTAAGGAAAAAAATGATAAGAAGTCCGGGTGCATTTGGAATACATTTTCAATTGTTTAATTTTTTTTTTTTAAAAAAATCATTTTGAAAGAAATTCGAGGGCTTGGTAACCAGTCAAAATAGTTTTTCAAATGTATTTTAATCAATTTTTTTATCAAAAGCGTTTAAATAAAAAAAATCTTTTTTAAAAAACACTTTTTTTAAATCAAGATCCTCATTCTATTTGAATAATTTCTAATCAAACAAGATCTAACTTTTTGAAAGTCGAATATAAAATAATTTCAAGTATTTTCCTATAAAACTTTTTTTTTTATCAATGGCATCCAACCCATTATTACTCTTTTGATCAATCATTCTTTTACTCAAAGTTAATTTCTTTTATCTCTCACCAAATTAATTGAGACCCTTAATTAACCCACAACACAAGCATCTTTTGGATCGAAGTCTCCCTTGCAATGAAATTATGTCTTCAATTGGTGGGTGTGATGGCATTGTTTGGGATCCATAATTTGAATTGACCATTTTTTGGGCCATTATTCAATCAATTTCTTTCTCTCTCTCCAACTTTGCTTTTTTTTTTTTTTTTTTTTTTTTTTTTTTTTTTTTTTTTTTGTATGAAAGAGAGAATTTTATTGTAAAGCACTTTAAATCAGACCAAATTGGAGCAAAATTAGGGCTTTGTCTAGAGATGGAAATTTCAACCATATGTATATCAATCAACACTAATGGACATTTGTTTCATTATTGCCACCCTCCTCCCCAACATTTTATTTGCTTATAACTTTTTTTTTTTTATTTTAATATTGCTTCATAAATTGTAGGGTAAAGATTCAACTGTAAAAGCATAATAAGTTTAATAAAATATCATCTGTTCCATCAACCTAAACATAGCACAATTAATAAAGGCATATAACTCGATTAAGAGATTAGATATTTGAATTCTTCTATTTCACTTGTTGAACTCAAAAGGAAAAAAAGGAGAGAGATTTAAATTCATATTTTACTCTTGTTTAAACTTATGACTCACAAGAAAAGTATAGATACTTAACCATTTAATTAAAATATGCTCAAATTTATTATGTTTTTAAAGTGAAATATATATCCATTATAGTTTATTTCATAATAAAGAGATGATTTTATTTTTAATTTCATCGATAAATTCTTTTTTTGGTTTTTTGGAAGTAGTGTTTAAAGATAAAACCTTTCTTTGTTTTAATGAGCTCAGTATGGTATGAAGAAGGAACTCTGCTCTCTCGTCACGCTTGACGACAACCCGCTTTCTATCCCCGAGCACTCAGTGGATGAACAGGAAAGCGTATCAGATCAAGCCTTCGAAAACAAAGCTTGTTTTCACAATTTTTTAGGTGTTCGGTTTTTTATTATTAATAATAATTTTTAATTTTACATTTAAGGATCAAATAGACCTAAACTTTAAAATTTAAGAATTGATATCATAATTTAATCTTAAATCTTTTTTCAAACCCAATTTTAAAAGATTTTTAAAAATAAAAAAAGAATTATAGCGATGAATTTGGGTTATAAGCGGAAACCTAAGTATAGCTCGCAATTTTAACTAGTGGAGTAAAAATGTTAAATGGGAATTTTGGTTTTTTTTTTTTTTTTTAATTTTGTTTTGTTTATGTTTTTTTAAGATAACTAAAGGTCACCTATAGAGGATGAGTATATTTCTCTATTTTTTGGGTTATCGAGTTTATGAAGCAAAGATAGATTTTAAGTCTATCAACCCAATAATTATCCTATTTAAAAATCTTTAAAACTACTCAATATCTATTCTATTCTTTAAAATTGCATTATGGAAGTCAAAGTACATATTACAAGTACACTCCAACTAAAATGTATGATTTATCAGAAGTTGAATAAAAATAGGGAAAATGGTCATAACCGGGGAAAAAAAAAGGAAAGGGAAACAAAGAGAGGAAACTTCAAGCTCAAACAATAATATCTTAAAGCAAGACATTTAGCAATGAAAAAAATCATTTTAAAAGAAGACATTAATTAAGGAAATGACAAATGTTTTTCTACTTCAAATTAAATACCTTTTTACTCTTTTTTCGTTCAAGTATATATATATTCTTAATAACTCTTTTAGTATATACGTTTTCTATTTTTATTTACATGTTGTTATGGATAATTCTCAGACTAAAGGGTAAAAATGACATTAAGAGAAAAAGAAACGATAGAAGTGACTGCAAATAAGCAGACAACTGAACATGTATGTTTTTTGGGTCGAATGGATTTGGTTGGCCTTAGGGGCATCAAGGACTTGATTACGATCCATGCAGGAAGGCTAGCAAGGGCCCAAGCAAGATGGTCTTGCTTGGCCAAGGTTGGACCTGCTACATCAAATCTTAGACACATATTAAAATCCTAAAGGGAAAAGGGACATAATCACAGCCTATTAATAATGGTGAAAATAGATTAATAAGGTAAGTAAATTTTCCGCCCAATACTCCATTAACAGTGAACTTCCAATCTTCATAACTTAGACATCAGAGTGTGTGGTTTACACCACACTTGTGTGTAGTTTTTTGTTTGCTTGCAAGCGAGCTTTCTTCCCAGAAATAGAAATCTACCATTGTTGTCGGACTGAAATCAGTACAACCAACCTGTTCAAAATTTGCTATCAAATCTATGAATGAAATGTTGCCAAGTAAATAAAAATAGAACATAAAAATTCAAAATATTTTAAATGATGATACATATTTAGTCGATTGTAAAACGATTGTGAACGTCAAAATTAAATCATCGCTAAAAAAACAAGAAAAAATATGTTGCAAGAGTCAAATTATATACATACAATTCCCACTACTAAGATAATGATGTAGAAATTTTAAATTTAAAAAGGGGCTACATCAAGATTAGATAGTAGATCAAGATTGAATTATATACGTAGAATTTCCACTACTAACATAATGATGTAGAATTATATTTTTGCTGATTGAGAAAAGGAAAATTTTTTGATCCCCAATGAGTCAACTATCTATTTAATATTAATGAACCAATTTCTTCTAGTTTTGCTTGAATTGTAAAGTGAGATTGTCAAAAAGCTAAAGGCAATTTGGTTTTGGGAAGAGGAAAATCATCATAAATATGAAAAAAGAGAACTTGTATGTATCCCTTTGGAAGGTGAGAAGACTTTTTCTTTTTTTTTTTTTTTTGGTATCCCATGCTTTTTTGTTTTCCCAAAAGCACGGACCCATTTCTAGTCCATTACTTGGAAAGAAAAAAAAAAGGAACACTTTTTAAAGGAGAGGTTGTCGATTTTGATCTCTTTTTTTTTTTTTTTTTTCAATTCATAAGTAATCTCATTTTTAAATATAATTTTTTAATATTTTTTTACATTTTTCAGTCTTTAAGTAGAGGTATCTATCATGTGAAAATACCATTTGTCCCTCATATCTTAAGTTCAAAACTTCAATCTTCATTTTCGTATTTTATTTTTAAGATAGAAATGCTTTATGCGAGGATTCCAACTATAGAGGAATAATCCTGTTCAGAGGGTCCCAAATTCAGATGAACAATTTCTTTCCTTTTTTAGAATTCCAAAAGAAGCATGTATGTTGAAAAGTAGTCTTTTATTTCTTTATGTTGAAAGTAGTTGTTTGTCTCGTAAAGTTGAGTTTGTAAGTAAGTCTCTTGTCTCGTGACGTAACTTCACAAGACAAACTTACAATATTACGAGACAAACGAGATATTCTATCGTTTGTCTCGTAAAGTTCTAAGTTTGTCTTATGAAGTTATTTCACGAGACAAAAGACAAAAATAAACTCAACTTTATGAGACAAAAGATTACAAACTTAGAGCTTCACGAGACCAACTTTATGAGAGACAAATATTCGCAACAACTTCATGAGATATTTGTCTCGTGAAGTTCAATACACCCCATAAAATGTGAAATCAAATCCAGACGAATATTTACCCCCTTACCATACATTGGATATTTGTCTTGTGAAGTCCTTTTAAATTCGTTAAAGTTCAGATAATGAAAAAGGGTTTTGGGTTTTTCACTACATATTCCTGTAAAAAATTGCACAGACTCTCCCTATAAACAATACAATTGATTAATCATTTAGAAAGAAAGAAAATGGAAAAGATATTTGTATACGTTTTGTCAAAATCCGAATCGGGTGAAGGGGAAACGAAATACATCCAACGACCACAAAAGATAGGTCTTCTTTGCGAGATGATAGTCCAACAATGGTTGAAGTTTTCATGGGAAGATAAATAGATTGAACTCGATGAAAAGAAGAAAAGAAGTAGAAAAATCTTAACTTCCACAGGAAGATGAATTAGTTTAAATTGAAGGGCAAAATGGTACTTTCATGTGATGGGTCTCCCCTAAGTTTGAAAAGATAGAAAAGAGGTTAAAGAAAATTAGATTTTAAAAATGATGCTACTTTTGAATTGGAATTTTTTTTTTTTTTTTGGTCAAAATCCATAATTTTCCTTTTTCACAGAACTTCTCTAAATATATGTGCATTGAGTTTTCTATTTAGTTTCACCTATAAGTAAATCTTATTAGAAAATATTTTTGTTATTTTTTTTTAAAGTGAAAGTAAAAATAGGACATGTTCTTGATCTTTAAAGAGAAAAAGAACCTGTTACTTAAACCTATAATGAGGATTGCTTTATAAAAAATATTAGAAACCAAATAAATATCCATAATTATTTAAAATCATGTCTAATGAAAATTTTATAGTTTTATAATTTAAATTCGAAACTTGAAAAACAGAAATAATTATGAAACGAGTGTAATTCATTTTGATTTAAAAAAAAAAACAGTAAAATTAATTAAAGCAAATTAGATAAAACTTTATCTTTAATTTAATAAAAAAAAAAGTAGAACATTATCATATATTTGAAATTCATTTAAAAAGAAGGATTGAAAAAGACAATTAATTAAGGCAAAGAAATACGACCCACAAGATAATATATTTGAAATTATCTTGATGTGATTAAACAATACAAATAATTTGTATGTAGAAAATGTGACCCATAACAAAAAGAAAATATATTCCCTAAGCATGCTTGGCCCCATTGACCATGACATGTCAATGTCTCGTTTTCTAAAAAAATAAGCAAGTACAAAGAAGCCAATTTTAGGCCAACTTCTTCTTCTTTATAGATCTCTTCAAATCTTGTGTGTCCAATCTCCCTTTTTTTATTATTTTTATTTTTATTATTATTTGTGTTATATGTGTCGGTGATCGTGTGCATTAGATTGAGCTATATGAAAAATGTTTATATATTTTTAGTTTGTGGGGTCTAAAAAATATTTTTAAGTCCTATTCGATAATTATTTTATTAATATGTTTTCTCAAAAGGAAAAAAAATATAGATTTGTAATATTCTTTTAGGAAAATATATATGCCGACTTCAATAAATTCTCATCAACAGTTAAATGAGAAATGTTATACTATAAATTGAATCTTCATATTGTGGTTGAACTTTAAAAAAAACACACACAATAAGTGGTCCATTAATAATGTTGCTTAAAGGTTTTAGTTATGCTCGCGTTGTCCGATCTCTTTTCGGTTATTCGAAATGTAATATTTTAAAAATAAATAAATGTTAAAATAAAATTTTAATCTACAAACTTTGAAGTTTGTATCAATTTGATCAGTTTTACAATCACAATTTAGGAAAAAAAATTCTAATACTATGATAATATAGACAATTTTTCATACCATCTCCACTTATTGCGTGCCACATCAACTTTTAAAAATAGGGTGAGATTCACCGACATTAATGTGAGGTCCATAAATATTTACAAAGACAATTTTATAGTGTGAATAAGGGGAATATGATACTTCCGTAATACTAGAAAAATTTTCCAATTTTAGTCAATGAACTTGATATATACTTTTTTTTTTTATTCATAAGTCTATTAAACACGAAAATGAAATAAAAATTTAAGGGGCTAGTGAACATAAACTTCAAATTTATATTTAATATATCAATTAATTTTAAATAAATTTTGAATTTATTACACATATTAAATACAAAATTAAAAGTTGATAAACCTCCTCTAAATAAAATTGAAAGGTTGAAAGTTGGTTAAACCATTTTTAAAATTTAGAGAATATGTAGACTACACTTTAGAACTAAATTTGTAATTTAATAGTAATTTAAATAAGTTTTTTTTTTCGCACAAATTTAAGGTAAATCGACCCAATCTAAATTTAATAGGGTTGAATCCATCTCTCAAATTAATCTAAAGTTGAGCAAATTTGCCACCCAAATATTTGACCATCATTCACCTGACAATGTGACAACCAAAATCAATATAATGCTAATTTGATAGGGTTGAATTGAATGCATCTTAAATTAGACCAACTAAAGTTGAGCAAATTTGTTACCCAAATATTTACTTTAGAATGTCTACCCATAAATGTCCTCGAGAATATCCCTAATATATTCTGCAGTTATTTTATTGTATTGATTAAATTAAAAATTAAAGAAATCTTCTAATTAGGGCTCAATTAGAAAAATATAGTTGAACTAAGAAAATAAAAGTTTAATACAAATTTTGATTCAGGTTCAAATTTTCCTACTTTGTAACATGGAAAAAATAACAAAAAGAAGAAAGGATATTTACTAAGTCATCCAACGACACTTTTACATCGAACATCCTCTTTAGGTCATATATTTAAAAAATATCTTTAAATTTAAATTTGTTCAAGAAATACTTTTAATATTATTTTTGGATAAATTTATTTTTTATTATTTTTATTATTTATTTATATATATATTTTTCATTTATGAAGATTGGTTAATGATGAAGAGATAACCTGCATTTATTATGGAGAGAAAAAATACATTTAATGAAATTTTATTTTATATTTTCGTTAGTTTCACGTATTTTTTTTTCCTAAATTCATTGTTATTTAAAATATATCTCACAACGCTATGTTAGGTATTTGAAAATATTTTGACAAATATATGAAATATACCACAGTATATGAATTAGAGATTGATTCTTGACATAAATCACCATTTCGTTTTTTATGTTGATTTTTTTATATTATATAAAATATTCCATTATTTGTTCACTTGTACATGTAATATATTTCATTGTTTATTTGGAAGCATTCTAAAAAATATATTAAATATACTGGTAAATATATTTGATATCTACACAAATATTCGATTATTTTTAAATATACCTTATGACATAAATTTCAGAACATGTGTACAAGCGTATATATATCATATATCATAAATTCAAAGTAGTTGAAAATCAACAAAAATATCTACCATAGTATATAAATCACAAATAGACTTGATATTCAACATATAACATATATAAAAATGTATATATCACAAAATAATAAAATCTAAATACAAAAACCATATGAACGATTATATATATATATAATATATTCACCTATTCTTGTTTTGTGTGTCCAACAACTCTCTCCATCTTCATCTCTTCTTCTCTCCATCCTCATCTCGTTCAAAACCCCTACCATCAACTGTATCTTCTTGCATAGTTCCATCGATTGGACAATCTGCTCCTGCCTGGTACTGGAAGCTTTACCACGTTGTCTCACAACTTCCATTTGCTCAAGTCGGCGCCACCTCGGCTAGATTTGCCCAAGCTTGCACCCAATCCACTCGTGCCCGACACTGAAAGTTTCGCCTTGCGAGAGGTCGTCCCGAGCCGTCTTTCTGTAACCACACTATCGAGAAGAAGAAAAAGAGAGAGAGAAGGAAAAAAAGAATAAGGAGGAGGAAGAAGATTCCAATATATTTTTCTTTTTTAAAAAGCAACATCAATATGCGCGAAACCCTAAAATTGTGCATGGAGATATATATATATATATATATTATAGAAAAAACATGGATGAGACCTAAATGGTAATTACATACCAACTTTAGTGAAAATTTGTATTCTATTATCTATTTTTAAAATAAATTAAATGTCAAAGACAAAATTGTAATACGGGCCTAAAATTAAAAACCACATTTCAATTTGGGGAAATTATGGGCCAATACTAGTTGGTTGTTTTGGTTCAGTTAACTTTCTAATGTTGGGCTTTCATTGGCCCAATTTACTGCTCAAGATACTTAATTGTCAGAAAAATATCATTTTGGGTTCCTCGAACTTTGTTTAATTTTAATCTCCATACTTTTAATTATTCAATTTTAATTCATATAGATTTCAATAAATCTTAAATTTATTCTTTAACCAAATTTAGTTAAATAATAATAATAATTTTTACATAATGGATACAATATTTGAATATATTTTCAAACTTTATACTAAAAATGTCAATAGATAACAAAATGTTTTTTAAAAGATTAGCAGTAAAATGTCATCGATGACTAAATTTAAGATGTATTAAAAAGGTACAAGAACTACAATTGAACTATTGAAGGTACATGGACTAAAACTAAACAAGCTTTTAAGTTTAAAGACTAAAATATTGGTATTTTAACATTGATTATATTCTCCCAAATTTTTTAATTAATAATAAGACGATGGAGCCATCAATTTTTTGGATGATAATTGGTGTCTCGAATCTCAATTTGGATGTTTTTAAAAAGATTATGATATCAAAATTAAATATCCAAAGGTATCTTTAATATCTATTATAAATACTCGTAAAACATTAAAAAAAAGCATCTATTTAATCCAATACTAATAGAAATAACAATAACAATATCTATAACTAAGTTTGAGAGTAAAAACAACTTACTCGTTAATTTAAATAAAATTTCTAAATTCTTTTTACTTACAAAAATATCTGTCGATATTGATATCTTATCAATACATCTATAAAATTGAAATCTCAATATCGGGATCGACAATAATATTTCAATGGTTACAAGGAAGTGATGTTGTGAATATTAAAATAAGTTGAATTTATTTGTATTTTATACTGTTATACTTAAAAGGACTAATTAAAAACCAAAAACAGAGCAATTATAACTGAAAACTAAAACTTGACACTTAGGCCATTTGGATCGAGGCAATTGGGATGAGAATAAGGTTGGAAATAAGTAAGGGATGAAGGTGGATTTTTGTAACACCCCGAATTTTTATTATTTATGTAATTTCAGTAATTTTTATTAATTAAGGGTCTTTTTGGAATTTTTGGACTTAAGTGTAATTGCGGGAATTTAATTATTGACATTGAAATTATTTAATTTGGAAATTAATGGATTGACGTTGAAATTATTTAATTTGAAAATTAATGGATTGACATTAAAATTATTTAATTTGGAAATTAATGGATTAACGTTGAAATTATTCAATTTGGAAATTAATGGCAGAAATTAATTTTATTTTGGAAGGAAGGGGTGTTTCAATTTAATGGTTTAATCAGAGGGAAGTTATGGAAATTGCACTTTTAATGTCACACAAATTTAATTTGAAATTAATGTCAAGAATTAATTTCATTGTGGAAGGGAGTGAGATAAATTCTTTGTGAATTGAAAATTTTACGGGAGAAAATGATTAAAAGTTGGAAGTATGGTCTGATTGAAGAAAGAATTTGGAGATTGGAATATTGAGGGTGGTTGTTGCTCAGGTTTCATCGGGAAATTGAATTTAAAGATTTATTATTGAAGACTGCCGCTTGGATCGATATCTGAATCTAGTATCGAGGTAAGTAATCTTACTACTGGAACTACCCACGGGCCAGGCTCTAGATGTATGCTAGCATGATAGATGGATGTTATGGCAGAATGACAACATGATAAACTGATAGTATATTATAACCAATGTATGTTCTGGTATGAGATCTGAAAGATTTATTTGTGCACCTAGACACTTGAATGCTAGCATGAGATGATACGTGATTTCATATGGTTATATTTGATCTGAGGATATTGAGGTATACATGTATGTTGTAGAACCATGAAGTTGAGGTATATGTATATGTTGTAGAGCCATGATGTTGAGGTTTATATGTATGTCATAAATTCGTACAGTGATGATTATGATGTTGAGACTGTGCAAATGTTCTTACTGATTAATTAGATACCCATTAGATATTGTGTTTCCTTCGGGATTCACCAGTTTGTATTTCCTTCGGGATTCACAAGTTTGTGGTTCCTTCGGGATTCACCAGAGGTAGTGGGCATACTTAACTACAGTAGGATAGGACTCGGTTTCCTTTTGTTTCATGTGTATATATGTCTCTTGAGAACTAGAGCAGTTTATGTGTTTCACTAGAGGTAGGCATCTAGAGGACATAGATGCCTAGCCTGACCCCAGTAGTGGGGTTACTTACTGAGTATTTTATACTCATTCTTTATCATGTTGTTGTTTTAGGCGAGGGTAGGGACGCATCGACGAATGACAAGCGAAATCCGTGATCGAGCCACTGGGACCAATTTTTATGCTTCCGTTCATAAGACTTAGATTTCCTTTCATGTTTTGATGTTTGAAACTTATTATTGAGAATTGTTTTTCATACTTATTTATTAATCTTTATGATTTATGGATACCCTATTGTTGTTTTAACATTTGCATTTAATAAAGGACTTTTGAACTCCCCTTATCTAATTAGCATTTATTTCACCATAAAAGAGTGTCGTTTTAAGTTCCATGCATGCATGTGTTTTTTAGTAACGACCTAACTTAAGTCCTAGGGAGTCGGGTCGTTACAGTTGGTATCAGAGCCATGTTTTTCGGTTCTATAGACTCACTTACTATGTAAGTCCAGATTGTCCCTATGGCCATGAACGGATTCGTCGTCATCGTCAGGTATGTCTTATAAATTACAAGTTTATGATAGTTGTGCATTAAAATATTTGTTTTAGCTTAAATGCCACAGTTATGTTCTAATGCTAGGTCAGTGACTCGTTAGAAGTTATTTATAAGAGGATTATCAGGTACGACACTACAAAAGGAGGAAAATAAAATAAAATAAATTATGAGGGGTCACTTAGCACTAGTTTATCTCATGTAAATTATGTTAGAAACGAACAAATACATATACTCAGTTCAGAGATCTTAAAGGTTGATGAACTATGTAAAGTTATGACAGTTTAGAAATAAAGGTATGTATATATTTAAGCCCAAGAATGAAATTGTCTTGACGATAATTCATTAAGACTAGTTGTATGTTTTGTAGTGCAATTGGAGCGGTATAAATAAATTTCTTCACAGGCCACATACTCAATTATAAGGTTAAAAGTTTTATGGATAAGAAGGAGAAAAAGAAGAGATAATGAATTTATTAAAGGTTCTGAGATATTAAAACCAAACATTTTGAGGAAATTTTGGAAAGGATTAATAAGTCATAATCACTTGTAATCTAC
>NC_052354.1:50506869-50508807 GCF_009727055.1 Benincasa hispida
ACTCCTAGTTAAGTATGATTTGGAGGCATGATATGAGGGGTTACAAGGAATTTGTTTTGGTGTAAAAGAAAAATATCTCATTATCATGTGGAACTTTAGGAGAATATGAGTTAGATGGAAAGATAGCTTACATAGGTGATCGGTATGGAACTTTGTTTTAGCACAAGAATCTGTTACCAAAATAAAAGGTTGAGAAGGGATAAGCTAAAATGGAGTTACTAATAACAGTAGATGTTCAAGAACTATTGACATGGTATGTTGAGCCTTCATTAGTTAAGAGGTAAACCATTGAGAGCATTAGTAAGATTTAAGGGATTTTGATGTAGTGTGCAAGTTCGAAACATGAACTAGTAAGACCATCAATGTGATTGAAAAAGGAAATTAATCCAACTCGAGGTAGACAAAAGTGGTATATGCACAAAAGTAAGTAAGTTGGATATTCCAATATCACCATTGGCATAAGGGATAGACTGGTAATAAAGTTGAGTTGATAACAAAAAGTTGCTATAGGTGGGTTTGGAGCAGTACAATATAGTATATTTCCCCTTGCATGGGCAATGAGTTAACTAGCTCTAGGGAGTATGAGTAATTCAAGCTATGACTTATGAATCAAGAATATTTTATCGTAAAGACTAACTTCGGGGATCAATTACGATTATTATGAGGTTATGAAAATGTGTTATCAATTGGCTGATGCTTTAGCATCTAGGGATTTCAAAACCTCATTTTCAGAGGGACTTTTAGACTCATCTGCAACAGGGTCTAAGTAATGATATGTGATTGTTTTAAGGCTAAAGGATAATATGAGGTTTGGCTCAAGCAAGTTTTATGGCCCATGACAGTATAGAGCCTCATGATGAGTTTCTCATGAATGTGAGACCTAATTAGACAGAGTTATTCTCAGACATGTAGACCTTAACAGAGACATCACAGTCGGTGCTTCTAGAGTAGAAGCAATTTTCAGTGATTTTTTCTAGTATGTATCTTTAAATGACGCATTATATATCATGACCAGTTTCTCCACTACACATATGAAGTTTTCCATGTGACAGAATGGTAAGATCAGATATATGTTTTTAGTGAATAAGACTTTCTTAAGCTCATAACAGTTTTCATAGTTCTCAGCTTGAGCGTGTTAAAGTATTGTTAGTTTTCAGCATCTTAAGTTTCATAGTTATATATGGAAGGGGTTGTCACACCTTTTTTTATACGAGTTTCAACTATGTCAAAAGTGACTCTCATTTTACATCTAGTTTTTGGAAGAGTCTCCAATTAGCATTGGGTACTCGATTGGATTTTAATACAACTTTTCACCCACAGAATGATGGTCAGAAAGAACGTTTGAACCAGACATTGGAGAATATGTTGCGCACTTGTGCATTAAGTTTTCAAGGAGTTGAGACTCTCACTTGCATTTGATGGAATTAGCATCATAACAGATATCTAGTTACCATTGGCATGTCGCCATTTAAAGCTACCAGGCTCTTTATTATACTTGCATTGTTATTTGTACTTCATCTTCATATCTATTCAATGGAAGTTCTATTTCTACATCTACTCACTCTCTTAATACGCATGAGTAGCTAAACTAGTTGAATGGGTTGAGAAGAACTAAGCTAACATGACCTAGGAAGTTCATTGCTTGCGATTGTCTTGTTTCATGCTATGCAAAATACCCTTTAGAGTTACTCGAGAGAGTATTTGGAGAGAGCTACGTTAGAATCTAGACTCGAAAGAGCAAGATTAGACTTGCATAAACAAGAGATAGGAACATAAAGATAAGCTTTGTTTGTCAACATTGCATCACATGCACCATAGGAATAGGTATGATATTATGTGATCGCATATTTGTGTGGATGTCATTTTGTCATCGCATAAATAGGAATAGAGGTTTATGTGTAAACCCTGTAGACTTATCGCATATATATCGCATGCGTT
>NC_052354.1:50508907-50591868 GCF_009727055.1 Benincasa hispida
ACCTCCTCCAAGACACGACGCCGCTAATCCCGACAAATGTTGCGTTTCAGACTCGGCGACACCACTACCATTCCGGCCAAAATGGCATGGCCTTGCATTCACAGCAGTTATATCTGTCGAGAGGAATCACCACCGCTACAGCCCCCCAGCCCCGACCGATGGATTCCGGTCCCTTCCGTCCTGGTAAACGACTCGGTTGGAATATTAGCAGGACTCTTGTGTCTTTCAAATGCCTAGTATCCAGAGTACTCACAAAATCGAACTCTCAAATTAATTGTTAATCGCGTTCATCCGAATTTTCGAAAGATTAGGTTAAGAATTGAATGTACAGTTTTCGATTCAATTCGCGGAATTAATATCGATAAATCCTGCAATTGGATCACGGTTAGTCATTCCCTCTCTTTTCAACGAATTCGCCCGGATGTTTCAAACACCACCGTTTCCGGTCTTAACCAGAATAAATCTAGCGCAATAAGATAGTGTTCGATCTCGATGTACAGTTCAAAAAGATAACTCTCATCCATTTTTTTAAATTACATTCACAAATCTGCAGAGGGGAATCAAACTCTCAGAAACAGAACTTCGATAGCCGGTATAGTTAGTATCTAACATCCCGGCGGGTCCTAGGCTCGGCGGTGGTGCGGCAAGCACACCAGGCTCACCCGACGAAGAGAGTCAGAAGCTCGGAGAGGACAAGCAACAGACCATAGTCATATATAAGCAGAAGAGTAATATAATTATAATTACTATAATGCAATAATTTAATTTCCTTTTTTTCACAATTTCATTTCTAATTCTTTAACCCGATATTCCCCACAATGCAAATACAAACCGCTAATTTATCATACATTAAAAAAAAAAAAAACCCTCCATTTATTTCAATAATGCTTTATATAATATATATTATATTTTTTAAACAATGATGTATTGCCCTAAAAATATTTGTAATTTTTGAAAGAAAAATGAGAATATATATTTTATTAATTATAATTCGTAATTTTGTAACATGTTACGGAGAGAGGAATTGCGGAGAGATGAAAGCTCTCCAAGAACTTTCTTCCAACGCTAATAAGTCAGTTTCGTTTTTCAATTTTCTTAGGGTCTTTTCGTAAATTTCGACTCGAGGTCAATCACTTTAAATTACAGTGTCAAACAAGTTGCTTTCTTTATCTGACGGTATGGTTTGCCACGTCAAATTCGAATAGTCTCTCTCTGTATTTCTTTTATATTTTTTTCATCTTTGTTTGCGTACACTGTTTTCTTGGCCCGGAGACCGACTCTTAGTTAGCGGGATTTGCTGCCCTAAATTTTTTATATTGTCATTTAATTTAAGAAAAGTATTTAAAATTAATTTAAGTGAATTGTTCTAATTTTGGATTTTAATATATAATACCCTTAGGTAGATAATCAAAATTATAGTTTGAAATACTGGTTTTTGACAATAGTATAGTTCTATATTCATTACTGGTACAAACAGTAATTTTATACTTTAATGTTATCTTATATTTTCTTATACTATAATATCCAACAAATTAAGTTCGCTAATATCACTATAATAATATTATTACAAATAAAATAGGGACAAAAAATGGTAAGAAGTTGAAACAACGATTTTGAAAGTATATATTATACATGATATTGCAACTAAATAAAAGGGTAAGAATTAATAAATTCAAAGTAGTATGTAATGCTATAAAATCTATATTTATGCATAAAATAAGAAAAAGAACTTAAGAATATCATTTTTTAAAATGTGGGAGTTGATTTACGCATATTTTAAAATGAATGAAACTCAAATGATTTGTAGAACACATCTTTTATTTACTTACATTATTCTTTGATATAAAAGTTATCATGATACAAGTTTTTCTTTATGGGAATAATAATTAAGTATTTAAAATAGATGAACAAGTTCTAACACCAACCCTTTTTTCTTTCTTTCTTTTTTTTTTGTTTTCCTTTTTAATATGATAGTTGGGTTTCTTTATTTTATATTTATTGAGATTTTAAGATGTAGGATTGAAGATTATTGGAATTGGCCAAATCAATTAATCCATGATTGTTGATATGAGTCTATTCACAAGTAACTTAACTCAAATTAAGAGATAATATACGATACAATTATCATTTTTAAAAAGATTTATGATGGTTAAAACTAAAAAGATAGATGGCAAAAAAAAAAAAAAAAAAAAGAAGATTGATATTCTCTTTTGAGTTAAGACCACAAAATTTTTGAACCAATTGAGTGGGCATAAATTGAGGGTTTTTTTTTTTTTTGGAATGGACAGACAGACAGGCTCAATGCTGGATGAGATCTAGACTATGTAAAGTTCCCTCAGCTTCAACAAAGTAATCTCTCTTTCTATATTTATTATATATGTTCTTGTCTCTTTTACAACACTTCCAACATAAAACATGGATAAATTAAAACAATTGGATCGGAATAATATGAAGTTTATTTAATTTGTTATATTTATATTAAGTGCTTTTGCTTTTTCCTTTGTTTGGGCTCTGTGGTTTCCTGCAGCGTTCGAGACGTCAGCAGGTTGGCGGTGCCATGCCGCCATCCTTCCTTCTACCGATTTTTCCACTGAGGTACTCCAATATTACTAAAATTACAATTTTAGTTTTACATTCCTATCTTATTATAATTTGATTCCTTTGAGTCATCAGATATAAATCGAAAGTTATATTTAAATGTTCCTATTTGTTTGTCTACTTTTTATGATATTTTCAAAAATCAAGTCAATTTTTTAAAAAATAAAAAATTTACTTTTTTTGTTTTTTAATTTGACAAGAATTAAACTTTGTACTTAAAAATATGCAAATCATTATAAGGAATGGAGAGTAAGTTGATTTACCAAACACGACTTTAAGATTTCATTTCTATATATCTAGTAGCTACATTAATTTTTAAAAAGGATTTGAATTCATCAGCACCTTATCAAGACAAAATTAAAAGTTAAGTTAAATCTTATTAACATACAATTAAAGACCAAATAATGCAATCATCAAAGTTCAATTAGTTATAATAACTATCATGATTGACTTGGTATAGATATAAGAGATCAAATAAAGATAATAACATAGTGGTCACTCTACTGGATTTAATATTAAGTGTTTCATTGACACTCAAATGATGTAGGTTAGGGATTTGTCCAGTAAAGATTGGTCAGAGTGTATAATGGACTAAAGAAAAAAGTCAAGGTCTAAATTAGTAATTTAACAAACATATTCTATTGTCAAATGGTTCTTAAAATTTTGAAAGTGAATGAGTACATTTTACTTTTTTATCCATACTTTTTTTTTTTTTTTGTTAAGGTCATGAAAAGGATAGGTATAGGACCCATTGAAACTACTTAGGTGAAGAAATTCAACTCTCCAACAGAAAACTTCACACACAACACAACCATCATCATTCATCATGGAAAAGGACGTTGGGATAATCCTTATTCATGATTCCTAATAACAGATTTCATCATCAATATTATTATCCTTATAAGATTCATTGATTTACGTATCACCTAATTGCTTACAATTTTGTTTTCTCTATCAATATCTTAAAAAGTGCTTTAAGAAAAGTAGCATCTCTCAACGAATATCCAAAAGGAAAAAACTAGGTTAAATATAGGCTGTAGTGATCTTATGATTTTTTTCCCTAACTGGTTTATATATTTTTGTAAACAATGTATAATTTTATTTCAAGGCCTTATTGTTACAAACATTAAAATTAGATTAAAACATATTGTTATATATAAAGTGAATAACGTTGTATTATTATAGATTCAAAATACTGTAGGTTTAATATGTATCAGAGTTATAGTTGGTTAGTGTATGGATAAAAAAGAAATATATGGCTTATATATATGAGTTTGGTTGATATTATATATAAAGAGACGATATTATGGATGTGTAGGGTATGTGTTGTGTTGGATTGGAAGTTTGAAAAAGAATAGGAGAATAAAAAGTTAGCTAATGTAGGAAACAAGCAGGAAGAAACAAAGAAAGAGGTCTTACAGTCCACATTCACATCCACTCACTCTGCCTTTTCTTCATTGTCCATTCCTTTCTTTCTAGTCACTCATACATTCTACTTTTCCTTTCTTATATTGCATCACAAGAAAATTAATTATATACTTCCTCTACTCCATGAGAATTTAGGGCTTTTAACGAGTGTGATATTGACTTGAAACAGTGAAGTTTTGTTTGGGAGTACTATTTTCATTTGAGGTCACTATTATATTATTTTAGATTTTTTTTTTTCAATAATATCTAACCGAATTTTTCCTCCAAAAGAAGTTTTGAAACATTATTTAGATAGGATCAGAATAATATTTCAACTTATGATAGATAACTTTCGGAACAAACCAAAAGTTCAATGGAATATTTTGGTAACTTAACCTTATTTTTAGATCAGATTACAAAAAAAAAAAAAAGAAAGACCTAAACTTTGACGTTTGTTTTAAAAATATTCATATTCTTTCAAAATTACTTATTATTTTGTCATTTTTATATCAGTATATAAACTAGTATTCTGTTAGAATTTGTATAGAAATTAGGACGAGAATAATGGTAGGGCGATGTTTCGATCCCATTTTTTGTTTCATATTACCACACTTCTAATGTATTTTTACTCCAAGTTTGTTTTGAAAGCTTTATGAAAGGTAATATTACAATTTCGGAGTATTTTATTATTATTATTATTTTATTTTTTAATTTAGTTTTACTCTTAAAAATTTTAGTTCAATTATAATATAGGTTATATACTGATATAACATCCTCGTGTTTTTAGGGTGGCACTGAGTGTAACCAGTCCAACGGAACCGGTGGAGCCGGCGGACAGACTTCGGCTGAAGCTCCGTCGAGTAATGACGCAATGACGGTGACGGAGGACCAGGTGGTGAAGTTAATGGAGGAGGATATGGGCTCCGCCATGCAGTACTTACAAGGCAAAGGCCTCTGCCTCATGCCCATCTCTCTCGCCAGCGCTATCTCCGCCGCCACGTGTCCCAGCCGCCCAATGACGGCAACGAAGGGCAGAGGAGATGCTCCCACCTCTCCCAGCTTATCGGCGTTGACTGTTCAGTCAACTGCCTTGGGTAACGGTACCGTCGACAGAACCGTCGGAGACTCTGTCTCCGTTTCACGGCCGCCGTGAGTTAACGGCAAGTTTATTGACCTGGTAAGCAAATGCCCACTAAAGTCTAAGAAAATATGGCTCCTCCTCTTTAGTTTCTAAATACGACGCCGTATTTGCTTAGCCTTTAGTAGGAAAAAAAAACCTTTACTTTACATTGAATATCTTTTTTTCCCTCTCTCTCTCTCTCTCTCTCTCTCTAACTTGTTTTCGATGTATATTCCCTTTTTTGTTTAATGAAAAATTATTGTTTGTCATGATGGAATTAAATAAAATATTGGGTAATACTTAATGGCCTTAATTAAAAATGATTATGATTAACCGTAAGACAATCCTTTTGTGTGGTCCATATATGAAGATTAAACAACATAATTTGATTAATTTAGTAAGTTTTGGTTGGTGTTTGTTTCTTGATTTAAGATGTAGATTAGGACTTAAGTCAACCCTCTACAATGATTCTCATTGATTTGTTCGATTTAAATAAAAGAAGCTGACGTGTTTTCATATGATACATCATTGTTTAAGACTTAACTTTAATTATGAAAGCTTCAACTAATTTTGATTCCATTTTAAATAGTTCGACTTTGACTTTAGTTATGAAAGGTTGCATTCATAAGGACTTAGTATTTGTTATTATCATCATCTCAGGAAAAAAAGAAAAAAAGTTCTGAGGCGTTGGTTCCAATCTAATATATGATTAGAAATAGTTGATTGATATATTATGATGAAAATATAAATAATATTGAAAAGTATCGTAGTCATAACATAATGGCCTAGAAGTTGGGGTATTTAAGGTTCGAACTACCCAACCCAATACAAATTATATGGGTTGGGTTGGTTTGGTTTTATTTTTGGATTGAGTTGAGTGATTTTTTTTTTTTTTTATTTTTATTGAATTGGATTACAGGTTGACTAATTAAAAATTTGGGTTGACCTAATTAATCTTAAATTACAAATATATTAATAAAACATGTAGATATTTTTTTTTCTTTGTTTAAAGTTTGGTCACTTTGAGTTAATGAATTTACGAATTTTTAATATTTTTTGTTTAAAATTGTTATGATATTTTTATTTGTAAAGTTTGTAATAAATATCATATATATTTGATTTTTAACATTTAAATTTTATGAGATTTTAATTATTAACCATGTGTTTTAGATGAATTTACGTATTTAAAATTAATAAAAAAAAGGTTATAATTTGACAATCCCAACCCAATCAAAATTTTAAGGATTGGGTTGGGTTGAGTTGAGACTAGGGTTAGCAACAGGGTGGGGTGGGGTCGGGGATGCACTCTCCGTCCTCGTCTCGTGGGATTTATAATTCCGGTCCCCGTCCCATTCCTCGTTTTGGGGAGTTGGGGTCGGGGTCGGGGTCGGGGTTGGAGAATCCATTTTTGGGGATCGGATCCTTACGGGAAAAAAAATCCCCGTTTATATTTTTATTTTTAATTAATTATTTATTTAAAATTCATTAAATTTTGGTATTTATATTCAAATTTTAAATATTTAATATAATAAAGTAGTATATTATTATTTTATATATTTAAATTAATAATTAAAAACATTTTAGATTTGATAAAAAGTTTAATATAATTCTATTATGAAATAAATAATAAAAAAAGAAAAAAGAAAAGGTTCAAAGAAAAGGTATTGTATTTATTTATTTATTTATTGTTATTATTATTAAAAAACTGTTTAAAAAAATATTTGGGGCAAGAACAGGGCGGAGATACCATCCCCGTCTCCAGTCGGGGATTCGTTTTTTTTATCTCTGGTTTGATTCCCATCTCTGATCAAACCGGAGATTTTCCACCCCGATCGGGACGAGGACCTGCGAGGACCCAATCCGGTCCTTGCGAGGATTTTTGTCAACCCTAGCTGAGACTTTATTTGGGTTTTTTGGATTGTCAATCCAATCAACCCAAATTTTTTGGTTGGTTCAAAACCACTTTCAATCCAATCCAACTCATATATAGTAGGAGGATACTCTTCTTCTTTTCTTCTTTTTTCTTTTTTCTTTTTTTTTGTTCAAAGTTTATAGAAGGCATATTTATGACCCTTTTTATTATTTATTTGACCTATTTTTAGACCAACATGACAATGGTCTCTTATTCAAAGTGGGCCTGATTGGGCTGGGCCGTCTGGTTTCCAGTTCAATTCCCAACGAGCACAAACATTTCATTCACATACATCGTATGTCAAATTACACAATTATAACTTTTCTGTTTTTCACATTAATAGCCACAGGCAATTATTTTACATCAAGTCTGGCCAAGTTACTTTTTTAGCCGCCCTCCTTATCGTTTTGTTTTTTTTTAGTTTCTAGTGGATAGGAACTTTCCAAAACAATCTTCATTCAAAATATATATTGGCAACTCGGATCTCATTTGTCGTAGTCCTCTCATTGCATTGACCTCCAATCCGCTTCTTGCTGGTTTGGTCTCAAGATACTTCGTGTAGACCTACGTAAGATATCCTCACACCGGTATGATGTTGACCCTACTGCACTCTAATACTTAAGTTAGTACAAGGAATGTCTAATTTAACCAAACATAAAAGAAGTAAGGTCGAGTCTCTCATCTGGAGATTACTTACTCTCCATTTGGTGTGGTCAATAACGTTATTTACAGGTCCTTTCTTTGACATATGCCTCGGATTACGTGTAATGGTGGCAGTGTCAAGAACGGTTCTGTGTTCGAGATAGCAGAGTGTCAGTCTAGGTCTGATTAGGTTATTTCTCGATTGGTATATATTCACCGGCTTGGCTAGTCGGCTCAAACCAAGAAGGCATTGACATTTTCGTTTTGGAACGCACACTCCTCTATGCATTGACATCGTCTTATAACTATGTAATATAAGCGGTATACATTTACACTTTTCAATATATTTGTAAATATATTTAAAAATAAACCATGGTATATACAATTTATAATTAAACTTTTTAGTATATTCCACATATACTTGATATTTCAATAGAGGTGATCGGTTTTTAGAAATATAATGCATTCAGTAATAGTAGTAGTACTACTACTATAATTATGAATTTTTAATTTACATTCAAAATTTGGACATATTAAAAACATAAAAATGTTGTTTTCAAAATTTTCAAACATACTCGAGAGTTGTTTTCAATAAAAACGAGTCCTTATTTTTTCAAATACACCGTGCTGTGGTGCCGGGGCATGATTGGGGAAAATTTTGGCAAATAATGATCTAATTAAAAAAGTGACCATGTTTTATTAACTTTAAAACTTATTCATATTTCATAATGGTACCACAAATTTAGCTATCTGTTACAATTTCTCTAAAATTAAATGAAAAAATAATGAAATTGAAAAAGAATATATTTACTTTCACAAAACTTCAAGGTTGAATATAAAAAGTTTCATTATCATATTATTCTCTGATAATTTTTTCTATAGCTTAGGGTTTTAATATTCTTGCAATTTGAATAAAGTAATATTTCAATACTAATAATTTCTTTTATGGGTTGTAATTCAATTTTTTTTTCACATTCCTCTGAATTGTTGTATTCTATCTTCAAATCTAACTACATTATATGTATTACATTACATACACTATGTCCTTGACTTCTTCTTTTTTTTTTTTTTTTTTATAGTGCAACCATAAAATATTGTTTTACATTGAACTTTTGTTAATTCTCATTCATAATATGGATGTTTGATGAATTTAAATGTAAAAAATGGTAACAATGATTTAACTTATAAATGCATTGGTCTAAATGAAGTCACTTTATAGGCCTATAAAGGCAAAAACTAATAATGCAATTTAGGTTATTTAAATAAATTCAAAACAAAAACAAAACAAGATCACCCATGCCTAATAAATGAACTCATATAATTTAAAATTTTAAAGTTCTGAGAGAAAAGGATTAAATGAGACAATAAATTAAAGAGTATATGAAAATCTTTTAACCATCTAATTTAGAAGGAGGATTATTTATTTCTCTTTTGAATGTGTTTGGCTCATACCTACCATGCAAAATATAACTATGCATATAAATATACAATAGTTAAGTAAATATATATTATAATTATAGATAATAATGTCTTGTCTATATTTCTTTCGATTTGTCCCATGAATTTCTTCATTAATAACAGTTCAACCGTACGTACGTGTAATTGGTATAATATTATATATATAAGTGCACCTCCTTGAGACAATTTCCATGGTCTCAATTAATCTTAATTTTGTGAATTAATTAAATGTGACCAACGATATATACCAATTTCCATGGTGGAACTTACTATTTGGTACTTTCTTTTTCTTATACCTAGACAACTAGAGTTCATATTGAAAAAACTAAAAAAAGAAAGAAAAGAAAAAAGAAAAAATAATACAACTTTTTTCTATAAATGTCAATGGTCCAGATTCATTTTGAAATATTGATTTAGATGTTGAGCTCATCTTTAATCTTTTAGGATATCAATATTAATATTTATTAACAGTTACATTTCTTTTTCTATATCGATGTAGAATATTCTTTCATCTAGAAAATAGAATATTGACACTAGAGACAAGAGTGATAATAAAAATTGGAATGTATTATCAATATCAATATCAATATCGTAAGTAGAAGAGAGTTACGGAATTCATATTTAAAAGAAAAATGTACAATCTCTCAATTGATATATATATTATCGTACCAACTTGTTCCTAAAATGAATGCTCGTACATCTCATTATCGCTTTCAAATCATTCAAACTCAATCTATAGTTGAAAACACACTTTGTTGCAAAAATAATGTCAAGGATTTATCAAAAGTCAAATAAGGGGATTCGCCATTATTTTAAGTGGATAACTAATATATAAAACACATATGAATTTGACGAAAGTTACATTAATTCATGAATTTTGAACTTTTGATTTTGGTCCTAATTCTTTCAACTCGAGATTTTAAACATGTGTAATATAATCATTCCTTTGAAGAGACCATAGAGTTAGAAAAATGCTCACTAATAAGGTTAATAACTATTTAGTTGATGACAAATCTCTATTTTAGATTATGTTCTTATAGATTTTTCTCACCCATATTTGTCAATAATAATAAAAATAATAAAAATAAAGGTATTTGACCACACTGTATAACAATGTCACATATGATGTGTTGCAATTTCAAGAACAATAAAAAAAAGAAAAGAGATAAATTAAGATAGACAGAACATAAGGTTTGGTAACTCAGTTTAGTGAAATATACCTATGTCTAGAGTGCAAAGCTCTCCTAAAATGTGAGACCTTCTCCTAAGGAAACTTAGACTCCCCCTAAG
This sequence comes from Benincasa hispida, assembly GCF_009727055.1. Taxonomy (NCBI): domain Eukaryota; kingdom Viridiplantae; phylum Streptophyta; class Magnoliopsida; order Cucurbitales; family Cucurbitaceae; genus Benincasa; species Benincasa hispida. The sequence goes on from NC_052354.1 coordinate 50,519,335, forward strand.
GTGAGAATACTGCTCAACCGTAATCTATCCACTTTCTTGTGAAAGCCTCTTCACGTAATAAATTAGACTCCCCCGAGAATTTCTTCTCAAGCAATGAAGAAATCTTAGGCTCACCTCAAGACCAATAACAACCTTCTCAACAAAGTTCACTTCAAGATCATCAATAGTATACAATCGCAAATCACTTTTCTCTCGATTAATCGTGCACCAAACAAAGCACTTAAAAAACGACATTTAATTAAATTGGCAACCCTAGGAAGACAACAACTTGCTCTTGAAAAGGTACAATAGAAAACCAAACATGACTCATTAAATTCAACAAAATATAAATAAAAAAAGAATCCACAAGAGCAAAATATCGCAGGAAAACAAATAAGGAATAAATAATTTTATAGAAATGACAACCCAAGAGACATTCTACAAGACATTTCCTGAGGTAACCACCAAACCAGCAAGTACCAATTTCCCTTAAATAAATATAGGTCTAAACTCTAACAATAATGATTATTATTATCACTAAAATAAAACATCTCTTTAATTTAAATAAAATTCCATTTCAAGTCTTTCTCTAAATAAAATAAAATTATAAAATTTGGCGTTACTTCAGTGAGTTAAAAATCAATTCTAAGAACAATATCTAAATTCACTTATCGAATATATTAAAATTTGATACGTACTGATATAGTTAGACGTTTTTTTCACAAGCATCAACAGTTTAACCATCACATACGATTTTCATTAATTATCATCCCATCCCTTGTCTTTCATATTTATATATATATATATATATCATGTTCCTTATGAATGGAAAAAAAATAGTCATAGAATTTTATTCATTTAATTATTTTTTTAAGAGAAAATAATTTTATTTCGTTTGGTTGAACATAGGTATTTTAATTTCTTTGTTAGATATTGAAGGTTCTTTTTTTTTTTTTTTTTTCCTGAAAACATTATAAAGTATAAATTAGCATCCCACTAACGATTCCTAGTGGTACAAGTTGACAAAGTGACAAGTCAATATTGGAAATTAGAGGCATTAAAAAAATAGTGTTTGTTTTTTTTTTGGGGGGGGGGTTGGTGGTGTATGGTGTTGTTCATAAGCCTAATTAGTGCATCATTGCTAGGAGATTTCAAAATCTCTCTTTTTCTTTTATAGAAATGTGGAAGAGTACTCAATATGCACATAAATGAAATTAAACCCTAAAACAAACAAATAGTCAAATGCATATAGTGATTTGACATTGTTCTAAAATGTGTGTGTGTATATATACACACACTATATAGTACTTGGAAAATATTCAATCACTCATGCATGATTTATAGGGATTTAGTGGAGTTGGTAGGCTTTAGTATTATAGTTATACGTTTAGGTTCTGTTTGATAACTATTTGAATATTAACTAACTTTTGCTCATACATTTCTTTGTTTTTTTTTCTACTTTTAAAAAATCAAGTTAAATGTTTTTTTAAAAAAACTTAAAAAAAACTTATTTTTTGTTTTAGAATTAGAATTTTACTGAAAAATAAAGTGTTTCTTTAATAAACGTGAATCCTATTATTAAAAAATTATGAAGAAACAAACATAAATTTAAAAAATAAAACTAAAAATGCAATAATTATCAGACGAACTTTAGTTTCACTTTTGTTTCTATTTAGTCTCGAAACTGTTAAAAATGTCTAACAAGTCATTAGACTTTAAAAAACGTTATGCCAAACGGGGTCCTTAAAAGTTAAAAATTGTCTTATATGTCTTTAAACTTTCAATTTTGTATTTAATAGTCTAAAAAATTTCAAGATCATATCTAATAGTTCACTGATTTATTCAATATTTTTAAAATTTCACGGACATAATGTACACAAAATTGAAAGTATGGTCCTATATGACATAATATTAGATTTTGTATCTATTAGTTCAATTAATTTTAGTTTTTCTTAATATGTCAAGAATCCATTAGATATAAAATTGAAAGTTGAAAGATTTTTTTTTAGATATTTCGAAATATCGAAGACCAATTAGACACAAAAATTTGTTAATTTAACCATTTTGCAACATATAATTAACAATGTCATTTTATTTTTCGTCCACTTTATCCTTATCACATATCACAAATGGATGATTTTACTTGAATTTTTGTACAAGAATTTATTTGGATTCATATGTTGCCAAATTTCTACCTTTATATAATTTAACATCAAAATTTTATATGATATCGTGAGAACTAATTAAGTTTCAAAATTTATGCCTTGAGACATCAAGTTGGAAAATACACTAAATTCATAGGATCAAACACACCAAATACTAATATTTTAGAATGTTAAATTGCACATTTAAGTATTTGATGACTATTTAATTTTTTAGATCATAAAAAAGTAGCTTATAAATATTATTTCGGGTTATAAATTTCTATATTATGTTATATAATTTAATTTCCATAATATTTTAAAAAATCAACCAAGTTTTGAAAGCTTAAATAAATAAATAAAAAAAATAGTGAAACAAGGTAAAAATCCAAGTGATCTTTTAACAAGGTAAAACTCTTTATGGCATAAAAAAATTTATATTATTGTGTTCATTAATTCTTTTTTGATCTTATATCATTAAAATCAGTGGCAGATATTACAAATATATGTAAAGCTTAGGGATAGAATAGAACATTCTAAAATATAATAAGTGGCATAGGTTTTGGTTCATTTTAGTTCATGTATTTTTAGAATGACATTTTGGTCTTGTTCTAAAAAGCATTTTGATCTCTTAAAAATAAAATGAAAATGAAAATGAAAGGACCAAAATGATCATTGTTTTAAAGTATAGTGACCAAAATGTATATTTTAAAAGTACAATATGGACCAGATGAATAAAAGTTAAAAATATAGAGATAAAAATGGATATTTTAAAAGTATAGAGACCAAAATGAATTAAAACCAAAAGTATATATACAAAAATAATATTTAAACTTATAATAAAGAAGCAAAATTATAGATACCTATCTTCAATGGAATGAAAAATAAATGGTTTATAGCTTAAATAACACAAGATTGATTAATGTGTTTGAAATACATTTTCAAGCGTTAATTTAAAATATTTAAAAGGATCAACCACCATTTAAAATAGTTTTTAAAATATATTATAAATAACTATTTAAATAGTATTTAAATAAAAATGAGTTTTATGAAAACCACTTCTATTTTCAAATCAATCCAAATCACTCAAAAAAAAATGATGTATGTGTATATATATAAACCACAATTTGTGGTTAGTGGTTTTTTTTTTCTTCTTCTTTTCTTTTGTTTTCTTTACTCATATATGTTAGTGCAGTGTATATGTATTTTCACTAGTTGATGCAACTATGTCCTTCTCTCTTAATTTTTATCGTCCTTTTGGTACTCATTTCATTTGAATTTCTAATAAATTCTTTATATTGATTCAATATTTTGATAACTCATACCACTAAACAAAATCCATAAGAGTGATTAGATGGTTTGTTTTTTCAATTTAATTTTGGTCCATTCATATGTTACTTTTAGTTTTAGTTTTAAATAATGTGAGTTTGTTTTTTTAGAAAAAAATGTATAGATTTTTCTAATCCAGTTGAATTAATTAAAATCTTACTATCCATATAATTAGTTAAAATCTAAACTTTTGAAGATTTTGTGGATAGGAAAAAAAATGAGCTCTCTGCTCAGAATTGGAAGACTTTTCTCTTGCCTTAGATTTAATTATTTTTAATTTAATTTATTTGTAGGTTGTTAAGGATAAGAGTGAGCATAATAGACCCAAAAACCGAATCGATCGACCAAATCTAAGTCGGTCGGTCAGAGAAGGAGAGGAGTCGATCGATGTTGGTTTGAGAAAATTTCAAATTGAAAAAGTTCAAGAAAAAATTTAAAGAATAGAAAACCAACCAAACCGACCGATCAACCAACTTTTACTCCTCGACGGTCGACACCGATTTGAACATTTACTACACCAATCATAGTCGGCTCGGTGGCGGTTTGGTCTGAAAACCGACTCCAATCTACCAATGCTCACCCTTAGTTAAGGATGTGTTAACTTAGTTGAGATATCTTGTGCATCTATGAATCTCAATCACTATCCTTTAATAATTTGTTATATATATGACCGTTTGCTACTTTTTTCCCTTGCACTTCATGGATTTATTTACGATAGTATATTAGAAATATTGATTACTTATATCAATGTCGAATTCATAGATATATGAAAATATCGATGAATTTCATTGAGAATTTAGTATCCTTATTATGCTAGAAAAAAAGCTTTCATATTCTTGCTCATTCAAGAGCTGAAATAAAAAGGATGGGGAAGAGGCTGCTCCATTGATTGAGATGTTTCAAACAAGTATCACTTATTTTTCTTTCTTTGTTTGTTCTTTAAGCAAAACAAATTAACTTCTCTGATCCTCTTTTTTGGTATTATTGCTGCATCAATCTTTTTTGATGTTTGAGCTTATATTATATTGTCCTTTTTTCATTAAAACAATATATTTTTTCTACTTTTACCCCCTTATTTCCTTAATTAGCTCATCTTTTTATATTGACAAACTTGATTTAAAAGACATATGGTCCCGGTACATGTGATTAATGATAACGTATCCCAGTAGTGAAAAAATATATATATGTATTTATCTTTCTGTCCATGGCTTCTTTCTTGGAAAAATCATTAATATGTTAATTAAACAAGGTGATTCTCATATTTTTTTAGGTGAAAATTTGAATAACTGATCTTTTAGTCGAAGATGTAGGTCATATAACTAGCTAAGTGTTATGCTCATATTGAATAACTCTCTAATGATAGGTTAAAAACTTTAGTTTTCAAGATGTCTAATGAACCAACAAAATCTAGTTCCATAACCCAAAACGTCCCTAGAAGATCTTGTATCTGTAATATTACAAAATAGTACTTAAGCCTAAGTTACTATTTATATTAACTTTTTTTTTTTCCGAAAAATACGTAGATGGGAGTAGAAGAAGATTATAACTTCTAACATGTTGATCGAACCTATTTTAGTTTAATAGTTACACAACGATAACTAATATGTTTGAAAACAAAAAATCGCATGTAATAAAGGAATAAGCACTAAAGGTGATTGATTAAGTATGTAAATTTGAGTTTATAAAGGCATCAATTATGTATTTCAAAAGTATATATATATATATATATTTAAAAAAAAGACGTATTTAAAAAATTTGATAGTTCGATATTGCTACCACAACATAATTTAAAAAAAAAAAAGAAGAAGAAAAAACTCATATTTTTATTACCTTTTATTTTCGAATATTTTATCACCTAGTAATTTGTTTTCAAAATTTTGAATGTGTTTTCATTCTCTACTTTTTATTAATATAATGAAGTAGGCGAGTCTTTATCCTAACAAATTTCAAATCCTATTTATGAGTAGGGGTGTTCATGGGTTGGGTTGAGTTGAAAGATTTTTTAGACTCAACCTAATTGTTGGAGTTGTAAAATTCAATTCAAATAACCAATGAACCCAACCCAATCCAACCATGAAATATTTGGGTTGGGTTGATTCAGGTTGATAGGGTCATTTATTTAAAATTTTGTTCTAAAAAAAAGTAAAACGTAAATATGTAAAAATCGAATTTGATTATTTTCATATATTGAATTAAGATTAACAACTTAATTTCAATTTATATAGTGAAAATTTTCTTTATGAAGTGCAAAGAAACTACTTTTAAGAGTTGTTAAATAATAAATTATTCAAAAAATATTAGAATTAAATAAAATTAAAATCAATATATGTTTAAATAATTGTGTTATAAGTAATAAAAAATATATTTTAAAGTTAATAATAAATTCGGGTTGGTTCGAGTTTGTTTGAGTTATATTAGGTGAACCCATGAACCAACCCAATCCATAAAATTTTCATTTATTTGAGCCCAACCCAACCCAAATGAGTTGATAACCCAACTCAAACAGCACGGGTTGGATTGGGTTGATCGGTTTTTTCAGGTCAGTATTTTGAAGACCCTTATTTATGGAAAAAAAATAAAAATTGGGTTGTATATACTAGACATTCATGGTAACACATGACAATATTTTTTTGAAGACATTCATTGTAAAATCAATAATAAAAAGGGAAATTATTTCAAATGATAAAACTGTTGAAAATATTTATAAGATAGTGATAGGCACGGATACAATTCTATCTGTGTCTATTACGTCTATCATTGATAATTCTAAAATTTTTCTATATCTTGTAAATATTTTGGTTTATTTTTCTATATTTAAAAACAGTTTTAATAAAAAAAATATCTAGCTCAAAATTTATTAATCAAGTAGAGTCAAAGTTGACAATAAAATGCAGTTTTTTTTTTTTAAAGATTTAACACACACACATATATGCACTTAATGTGGGCATTCTGCCTTCTTACTATGGACCACACAATTTTTTGTATGTTAAAGCCTAAAAAAAAAATGCATTTTAATGTTGATTCTAAGGTTTAAAATGTGGATGTCTCTCTATATATAATAAAATAGAAACAATATATGTTTTTTTGTTAAAATATCTTGAATCTATTATCTGGCTCTCCGAATGATCAAATATGAAGTCTATACAATATGTATTATATGATATTAATGTTATTTATGATTTTGACACTAGGATTTAGATGGGTCCATTATATATAAATCTTCTAACCCTATAGTGCTTCTACGATCTGTATTATCTTATATATTTTCTCTGCAATAATAAACTGCTTTCTCCTTTTGTCTTTTGGGCGTAGGAAGCTAATTTTATATATTATCTACATTGGATTACCTTATACAAAGCTATATTACGGAAATCTAGATTTGTATGACAGTTATTCCAACTTGTGGGTATCTCAGTCAAAGTTTATGTGTCTCATTAAATATAACAAGTTTGTAGTTTTGGATAAACAAATTTAATTATATCGACATTTTAAACTTCTCCCTAACTTGTAGACATCAAATTTGTAGAAAGCCCTAACAGATGTATATTGAAAAAGAAGTAACATTATATAAGTTCAAATACAAAATCTTCTACTCTTTTTTTTTTTTAACAATATTCACAAGGCAAGAGGGATCAATAAATGAACCAAGACATCTCAACTAGGTTGATACCTCTCTAACACCCTCATCAACGTCCTAAGACGATAAGTGGTTATTCATTGATATATTAAACAATACAAAAGCGAACTAGAGGAAGCTCGAAAGTAAAAAAAATACAAAAATGAAAGACCTACTCTCATATAAAATGTTAAATTACTAATTAATTTAAAAACGTGAGTTAATGAATTAGGATAAATGTAGTTATACCAACTTTTTTTTCTAATACCATATTAAATCATCGAACGCGGTTGTCCCCTCTTGTGCAATAGGCAGAATTTCAAACTAGAATTCGAGCCACAAAAGCTGACCAAATGTCCCTATCACCACCATTATTAAATCAATCTGATTGCTCCAAACCCCAAGCCAATTATAACTGCCTCCACACAAAACATTAAAACAATATTCAAAGATATTGGACATCTACCCGATCTCCATTTTTCATGTCTTTTTCCCATCATTTGCCTAAGCAATATATATCTCTCAACTCTCTCTTTTACATGAGAAGTTTAACTTATATGTTTAGATAAATATAGAGATCTTTTATCTTGTAGGGTTCTTGTTTTCCATTTATTTTGATTATGATCCAAAACCCAATTGAACTATATAGAGAAAAAACGTTTGTTTATTTTCTTAAAGAAAAAAAAGGAGAGATTATTTATTATGTTGATTCCTACAAGTTAATATGTAAGTATGATAGACAGATTTGTGTAATTTGATTCATCAACTTATTTTTCTATTGTACTATTCATCTCCTCTCTCTTTCCCCACTGAAACAATTATTAAAAGAGGTAAGAACAACACAACATATAAACGGTTGGAAAACATAAAAGAGATATTACACCTAACGTATTTCAAACTCAAATAAAACAAATCTCAGACACATATATATATCGGTCTCAAAAATCTACATCCAACAATTATTGGAAAGCGGCGCGGCGTGCCCTTCAATAATTTTTTTCCTTCCCCACTTCCCTCTCCTTTTTGTTTTACATATTCTAAGAAATCAATGAGCATTGAGTGGTGGTCATAGAGGTACGAATTAACCATATATATGTCTTTTATATATATATATACCTAATTTCCTTATGGGTTCATGAAGAAGGCAAAGAAACTTAGAAAAATCATCATTGAGAGAGAGATAGTGAAGGGGGAAATCTAGGGTTTTGTTCATCTCTAGATAGAGAAGGAAAGAAAAAGAAACCCTAATTTCACTTCAACAAAGAAAGAGAGAGAGAGGAAGGTTTAGTGGATGGTTTTTTTTTCTTTTTTTGGTATATAAAAAATTAGGAAGAGATTGAAAAGAGAAAATTGAAGACACAAAACACCTAGAGGCAAAGATGATGAAAGAATTGAAAGAGCTGACAGAAGAGAGTGAGCACACACTGCAGCTAATTGTATGAGAAAAAAGTTCATACCTTTACTAGTATGTGCTCATTTCTCTTTCTGTCAGGCCCTTCTCTTTCTTCTTCATTTTCTTAATTGCTCTATCCCACTCTGCCTTTTCTGCACATTTACTTCTCTCTCTTTATTGTCTTAAAATATAGTTCATAGGAGCAAATCAGAATTTTCTAGGTTTTTATTCTTCTACTACCCTTCACAAAAAGCATCATTTCCCATCATATTTTAGCCAATTATAATAATATTTTCTTTTCTTTTCTTTTCTTTTGGGGTGGAATTCAGAGAGGATTTGGATTTTTCATGGTCTTCTGCCAATTTCAATAAAAGAAATGAAAAATGATTTGGACTTCTCATAATTATTACATGTTTTTAGGTTTAGTCATTACACTAAATTGATGGGGTTATTTATTATTTTTTTTTGTCAGGTGTGACTTTTTTTATAAAAAAAAATTGAAGGAAACAAAGGAGAAAAAAAAGAACATCAAGAAAGAAGAGAAAAGAACATCAAGAAACGATGTCACACGTCGAAAGGAGGAATGTTTTGTTCGTTCCGAATGGTTTGTTGATGGTATAAATTATTTCATTTCAATCTCTATAAAGGATGAGAAGAAAATTCTCACATTTATTTATTTGAATGTTGATAGATTCTCGATATCTCAATTAAAGATTCGATTTGATTGTAATTGTGTGATAGATGGATGGATTGTTAATAGAATGAAGGAAAAATGGGAGGCTTAAGCATAGTATATGCATTTATTTATTTATTCTTATTCTTATTATTTTTTTTTTTGTTGCCTATTTGAAGTTTGGATATGACATTTAAAGATGAAATTATGATGTGTCATACACACACTCTCTCTCTATCCACAAGATTCAAATCTCATATTTTGGAAGACTAATGTTTAATTTTCAGTGGTACCGTAATTAGTTCACATCAATGTATGGTAATTTTAATTAATAATAAAACATTGTTCTTGGATTAATAATCATTGGAGTGTATGATTGGTTGCATATTTCCATTGTATAATACATAATTGTCATATATATCATTAACTATAAATAGTGTTGCATAGCTAATAAATGTTAAAAAAGTTGTTTTTTTTTTTTTTTTTTTTAAAAAAAAGATTTTTAGTAAACTTTCATGCAAGTTAATTATTATCAGATTTTAGAGAGTGAAAAGAATTTACTTATTAACTTAATGTTTTTTTTTTAATTATTTGATTTATAAGAACATTTATCATTTTATTGAATGTTAAAAGTAAAATAAACAATTGTTTTTGAAAGCTAGCTATTTTTTAATATTAGTCATTTTTTCGTTTATTTTTCTCTTTTTTCTCTTTTGTATCTAAAGTAGGTGAAATAACTCCTAAGTTAAGTCCTCAAAATTAAGTTTTTTTTTTTTTTTTTTTATTATTTGTATATTTATAAACCTTAATTAAGAATGATTAAAGATCTCACTCATTTGACTACTATATACATAGATTTATTCATTCAATGGGTTCACATAAAAACTATGTGAAATAACTCCCAGCCTTTTTTCTTCTTTGTTGTGTGCAATGTCTTGTTATATGATTTTTCCACTTCTCTTATTCATGTTCACTTTATGATCCAATGAATTGGGTTTGATGTATTGAGATGTACATCCTTAAAACCTTTGGGATTTATTGGTAATTGGCTAATTATTTTCTCTTTATTCTGTAAATAAGATATCAAAACGAACGTAATTCAATTGACATAGACATTGTATAGCAATCAAAAGATTTATAGTTTGAATCTCCCTATCTTATATAATTATATTGTTTTATAAAATAATCGAAACTCCTTTACTGGTCCATTAAAAATAAATAAAGAAATAAATAAGAACTCCTTTATTGTTGTATAAATATAAAATAAAAAATAGAAAATAATTTATTGTTCATGGGTTACTGTGCACTTTTTCTCCCTGTTTTATCATCTCTGCCTTTTTATTGCTTTCAGTAAGGCTTTAAATGGTGGTAATGATAAAAACAATGTCGAGGCTTTGGCTTCGAGAGCGAGGGTGAGGTAGTTCGTTCGTCGAGCTTGGAAGAAGCAGATGTTGGACGGAATTCTTATTTGCCCCCTTGGATTTAGAAATAGTTATTTTAAAATCCAATTCTTTTATCTTGAATTTTGATGTTTAAATCTGTTATAAGAATAATATCAGATGGAATGTCAAACACTACCTAACCTTATATACATAAGAGAATTCGAATCCAACAACTTCATGAATTAGTGTCTCAATCTGAATATACAAAGATCATAGGTAGTATTATGTTTCTAATGAACTATACCAGACCTGATATTGCATACTCCGTTAGTAGATTGAGTAGATATACACATAATCTTGATAAAGATCATGTTGGAGTTAATATCATAAATCGAGTATATCTTCTAGTTTGTAAAGACAAATTATGTACATAATAAAATAAGAGATATTTTATTAATGTCTAGACTACATTAGTTCAATCTAATAAACTAAGATCCAAAAGTTATTTTATGAAACTTAAACATGCATGTAGAAACATACAGGTGAATCATGTTTAAGTAATAACCTAAATAGTTTATAGTAGATAGATAAAGCTGGGTATCTCATCTTAGTGACACTACAAATACAGTCTGTTTTGTAAATGTTACAATTGTTGTAAAGTGCTACAAATGATCCGATCCTGATCGTTCATGTGGAGACATGTGTGCATGGGTATTCTATACAAAGAGCTTGTATAAGACCAGACTGCGAAATGAATAGTCTCTCTATATAACACCGTTGCTATAAGAGACTTACATTTCACTAGGATGACCATAGGTGACTTGACCTTAATCTTGAGTGAGTTGTGAATTCTTGTCTATGAGGGAAATCCTTTGATTTGTATGGGTGAGAATGGTCTTGTTAGTCGACTCAACAAGCCTACCATTTTGGGGACTTGTCCAAATAGGGCGCTGGGAACACAACTATACATGATGGAAATTCACTCCTTTCCCGACCTTAGGGAAAGTAGATAAATTGCTCCCTTAGTAGCTAATTCTAGGTCTTGAACATTGGGACCTCAACCTCTCATTGGCCCGGGAGGTGTTAGTTTATAGCTAGACTATAAACTATTTGTTCATTAGAGGGATTAGTGGTATTTAAAGAGTTAGATGTAAGTAAAGGGGTGAAACGGTATTTTGACCCAGCTATAATTATGAGCAATTTGTGAAGGGTCGATTCACTATTGATTGATTATATTCATGGACACAAAAGTAAATCTACAGTGCGAAGTGCAGCTATCGTTCTCTAGTGGAGTGACTGATGCTTGATTTTATGATGTGGATTATGATGATATGCGATGATGAGATTGTGTTGAGCACTCAAGTTTCTTCAGCGAAATCTAAGTGTAAACTCCACTGAGTTTCCTGGTAAGTCCAGGATCGAACTCAGGGACTTGTGAAAACAGGTTGCGTTGGTAATTTTTAGGAAAACTTTGCGGTAACCAAATAAATAAATAGTTGTTGGTTTGTTGTTGATTGCGTTAATGAAAAATAAACAAATGCAGCGGATTTGAGAAAAGTCAGTTGTGTGATAGATGAATTGAGTATGCGGATGAATGAGTTGAGAAGGTCTTTAGCTAGCGTTACTTGGAAATGCGTCGAACTATGCGATCATGCTACAACCATGCACAACAGGTCATTTTCCAATGCAAATGCGATGCTCCTAAGTCTAGGATGCATGTGTTGAATAAAAAAGTGTCCATAGAGCTTATTCCTAAGTCTCTACTCTTGTCCTATGCAATGATTCAAGATGCATAAAGGCAAGGGGACCGCACACAATCATATCCTATCTCTAGGATGCATGCGATGCATTAACAGTAAACAATGCTTATTCCTAAGCTCCTATCTCTTGATTATGCGTTCTAATCTGACTCTCCCGAGCCTAGATTCTAATCTGACCTTCTCAAGTCTAGATCCTGTCCTTAGACTACCCTCCCGAATATCTCTAATGGACGAATGAAGCATACATAATACAAGATAATCGTATAGAATGAAGATTCCCTAGTTGTGCTAGCTAAATGCTTCTCAACCCATTCACTGATTTACCCACTCATGCGTAAATAACAGAGAGCGAACAGATATAGAGAAGTAAATTCCATTTTTATAAATGAGTTTGAGTACAAAATAACAATGGAAGTTAAAGGTAGAGACCCTGGTAGCAATTCCTTGCTGACTGAGGCTTTTACACTGTCAATCTCTATTCGATTCCAAAGATATTCCTGCTTCCGCAGGCGTCGGCCCTCTCTCTATCCTTGAAGCTTCCGGTGCTTCCTAAGCTTACCAGAATGATCTGTCGGCACAACCTCCTTTCTTGCGACCTCTTTGAAGTAAAAGAAAATCTAAGAACTAGGCTTCGTAAGATGGTGAACTCCTGAACTCGTGGAATGATGGAACCCATTTTCTGAAGGGTGCCCTTGGTATTTATAGAACATCCAAGGTGAACGGCGGCTTCTCTCTCATGATTGTGCAGATGGGATGGCTTTAATTCTGATTGATGCACTGAATATTTTTCATCGAAAAGCTACATGTACTTGTTATCGTTAGCGACTGTCAGCTTAATTCGAATTTGACTATCATCAGCTTTCTGTCCCATCGTGATTAATTATGCCTTTCACCTAGATGGGCCCACCAAGTTGCGCTGAACAAGTTGCGACAATTCTTCTTTAGCAAATGTTTGCGAACACGATCACCGCAAAGCCTTGCGGTGATGCTGCGCTCAACCAATGATTTCCTACGATTGCAATTTCCGCCTTACTTCATTGCATATTCTACACAAAAATACAAAAATTAACTGTTTTAATGCGATGAACGCATGCGATCACAATATTATAAAATTGATGCTTAATGGACGTAATTTAACATGTTTTATCAACGCAAGCCAACATTGTTAAAGAACTTAGCACTATGATAACGTGCATTTCTGCCCTTAATCAGAACACCACAAGAAAACGGTATTGCAGAAAGGAGAAATCAAACCTTGTTAGACATGGTCCGATCAATGATGAGTTATTCTTAGTTACCTCAATCCTTTTGGGGGTATGCAGTGTAGACTACAATATATATTCTAAATGTTGTTCCTAAAGGAAATCAGACATGAGGATTTCCATGAGCAGCAAAATGATCATTCCAAATTTCAATCATTTATGAACATTAAAAATTACAATCAAGGAACGAAAACTTACAGACTATGCATACAATGAAATTACAACATGCTTTTCCACAGATCAAGGGATAGAATTACACATACCTTTGAAGACTCATCTTTAACACTCTTGATCACGAACACTTGTTCACAGCAAGACGATAATCACGAACGCTCAAACACTTCGACCGCTACACTGCACGATCATGGCGACCACGAACTTAGCAAACTCCAAGACCACGGATACAACGAATGACCTCCAATAAACCTCGACAATGTTGAGTTGATTATGACACTACCACAATGGCAACCTTAGTATTCTCGGTGTGAGAATCCAGAAGTGTGGGTTATGTGTGGACTTGGTTAGAAGAAGAGACAGGAGGAGAAATCGTGTAAACAATTGAGCAAGTGAGAGATCATAGAGGTCTATAGTATAGACGTTGCCCAATTGTTTAGAAGCATCCATGCGATTGTTTAGCTAATCGCCTAGTTGAGTGACTATCGTATAGAAACACTCCACGATCGTCTAGTCTCTCTTCAGCTATCGTTTAGTAAATATCATTTACTTGACAGCCAACTTGAGAACTTTTCGAGAATAGAAATTCCCAATTCATCAACTACTAAATTTAGAAAACAATTTTCCTTTTATCTCACGGTTACCATGAAACCACCAATAACCTCCCACTCAATTGGTTATTAGAGAAAAAGAGATAATTACCCAATAATTAATATAATTATAAATATACATGATAACCAACTTACCATACTATATTTATAACCATAGTTTTAATATTTCATCTCATGAAACATATAAATCATAGCTCTTTTTCTATTCCATGGTACTTAATGTAAATGTCGTTTACATTAATCCTCCACTTGATGCATCTCATACATCACACCGATCATATCATATAAAATTAAATTATCTCTTGTCAATTTGAACATTTCAAATCAACACTAGGAACTGATCCTCAACTTGAATCCATTGAGCTACCAAAGGGACCTTATGGACCTGTAGCTCGAAGTTCTAACGGTACATGAATAACTGACTAAACTCTTTAGTCACGGGGTCCACCATCTATTAAGTGTCAGGCACTCCACTAAAGACAGACAGCTGAACTCTCCTTACTATAGATATATTATGTGTCCATATCAACAAATCAACAGTACGATAACCCTTCACAGATCGCTCATAAGTACAGCTGGGCCAATAACCGTTATGCCCCTGTAGTTACATCTAACTCCTTAGATGCCACTGATCCCTCTAATGAACATAAATCATAATCCTAGTATGACTGAGTCCTCTTTTCCAAAGAGAAGCTGTGGCCACTATGTTCAAGCCCTGGAATCAGCCCTTAAGGGAGCAATCTATCTACTTACCCCTGCTTCAAGGAAGGAGTGAATTCCATCTTGTGTAACTAAGTTCCCAACTCCCAAATTAGACAAGTACCAAAAAAGGTAGGGATGTTGAATTGACAATCTGGCCACTCTCACCCATACTAATCAAAGGACCGCCCTCAAAGGCAGAAGTTCCCAAAACACTCAGGATTGAGGTCATGTCACCTATGGTCGTTTAGGTGAGAAGTAAGTCTCAAGTATCAATGATGTTATATACAGAGACGAGTCATCTCGTGGTTTGGTCTTATACAAACTCTTTGTATAGGACACCTCCGCTCGCACGTCTCCACATAAATGGTTAGGATCTACCATCTGTAGTAGTTCATAACATTTGTAAACCTCTACAAAGTGGGTCGTATCCATAGTGTCACTAGGATCAGGTTTTCCTCCTTAATCCTTATACTATAGACGTTTTTAGGTTATCATTTAAGGCATGATCCACTTGTATATCTCATATACATGCTTAAGTTTACTACAATAACCATGGAGCTTTTTTTTTTTATTAGATATGAGTAAATGTCAAATAAAATAACTCTTATTTTATTCATAACAATGTGTACAGTTTACAAACTACGAGACTCCGGGAGAATTAGGACACCAATCCCAACAATCTGTGTATCACATCATTTGTATTACCTATACAAAATGGGCCGCATCCAATAGTATTACTAGGATGAGATATCCAATTTCATTCATATACTTATAGACTATTTAGGCTATATACTATTAACTTGATCCTGTATGTCACCACATAAAGTTAAAATTATTCATACTATAGCCATGGATATGTTTATTGGATTTTCATGATAGAATGAAAAATCAACAACTTTATTGAATAAGATACTCAACAATATTTTATTGATAAATAGAATGTTTAATACAAAATTTACGAATTGTGAGTTCTAAGACATTCCCAACACTTATGCTAACGCAAATAAACATTGGCAGAAATCTAGATATTGAATTGAATTTTTGTTGTTTAGGGCTATGCTTTTCTCCACGCAAATTGTATTTTTTCGGGAAAAAACATATGTTGACACAAGAAATTGTGTTGCCAAAAATGGTGTTTATGCCGACGAAAATCGTTTTTATCGGGAGGAACTTCTTCCGACATGGATATGATGACGATTATGCCGATGCAAAAAAATGCGTCGGTATAACCTATCCCGATGTTTTTAATACTTTGCAAACGTTTTTTTACGTGGGGAAAGGTGAAAATTCTTGTAGTGTGTACCTACGAGCAATTTGTGAATAGTCATCGTACTGTTAACTGGTTATATTCAATGGACACAGAAATATATTTGTAGTGCGAAGAGTTCAGCTGTGGTCTTTAGTGGCGTGTTTGACAGTTAACAGATGGCAAATAATTTAATTAAAGTTTAATTAATTATTCACGTACCGTTGGAGCTTCAAGCTATAGATCCAGTAGTCCCCTCTGTAGCTCAATAGAAATTGGTGAAAATCAAAATTTGAATTAATTTGAATTGTTCAAATTAATTGAAGGAATTAATTATATGTGATATAATTAATTTAATCTAATTATATATTATATAATTACTATAATGTATTTGATACATTATAATATAAAGTTTATTTTACAGAAAATAAATATTTGAATATGATTCAAATATTAAGTATATGAATTTGATTCATATTATGAAATTTAATATAACTGAGTTTTATATTAAATGTCATTGATGTGAGAAGTAAAATTATAGGTTATATTGTATTTGATACAATATTAAATCATAGGTTATATATTTTATGTTATATAACCTTTGGTTATATATATATATATATATATATATATATACACATACTAAGGCAGTTATATATATAATTATTTTATTATAAATTAAAATTATTTTTAAATTTTAATTTTTAATTATGATGAGGGAGGGAAATAACGTCCCTCCCCATTTTTCTCTCAACCCACATACAAAGTGTGGGAGTGGTTATTCTGATTGGGTTGTTTTTCTTCTTCTTCTACACAACAAAAGGCGGTTTTATTTTTTTTTAAGCTCTTTGAATCTCTGGAAAAACCTTTGCAAAGAAAAACCTTTCAAAGAAAACCTATCATTTCCTCTAAAACTCACTCTTCTAAAATAGTTAGAGCCTATACACTCTTGGATTCTCACCTAGACAATACATAAGTCTCTTTCGTGGTGGTGTTCTTTTTGGTTCAAGGGATTTCTTTTGAAGATCGGTCTTTAAAGGTAAGAGTTTCTTAAATCCAATTTTCTCTTCTGTATTTTTTTTAGCATACTGTAAAATTCTTTAATTGAATATATAATTTATGTATTTTCTTTTGTAAAATTCATATTCTATAAAATTGGGTTTTTGGTTTGATTCCTGTTTCCACTCACGAACCTTAACCGGTTCCTTCACCCCTTTCACCACATGCGCGTGCCATTGCTGTCGACCGTCCATCTGGGTTTGGGTAACCACGCAAAAAAGAAATAGCTTTTTATTACTTGTCCATTTAATTTTTCCAACCGTTTTGATCAACTTCTTCTTTAAA
The DNA here is from genome assembly GCF_009727055.1 of Benincasa hispida. Classification (NCBI taxonomy): domain Eukaryota; kingdom Viridiplantae; phylum Streptophyta; class Magnoliopsida; order Cucurbitales; family Cucurbitaceae; genus Benincasa; species Benincasa hispida. Next base: position 50,536,947 of record NC_052354.1, read on the forward strand.
AACCCATAAACATTGATATGAAAAATTAGGTTTTTCCAATATTGTTTTATGCACTCTCTTCTATTTGTTTTCTGTTCCATTCTATTCTGAGCATTGTTTTCTCCTTGATTCCAATCCATCTTCCGGTGAGTGCATGCTTGAATTTAGATGTTGTGCACACATTGGGGAGCAATCAGAACGTCGATTGACACTGAGGTCGTGCCGTAATTGATTTCAAGGCAGTGATATCTCCATGGTGCAACAACTCTTTCGCATTTGTTTTTACACTTTACTCCTATCTTAGTCCTTAAACTTTCAAAAAAATTTATTTTTGTCTCTAATTTTTGCCTAAAACTTATTAAAGAAAAAGATCCATTTTTAACCTCTCCATGAGTCAACTTTAATTTAGCCTTTCATTTACAAATTTTCTTTGGAGTAATAGGTTTCTTACCAATTGTTCCCATAAACTTACAAGTCAAATGTGTACAAGGATCTGTTATGTTTCAATAATTATTGCATGCATGTTGTGTTCATAAAATTGAAAAATAGTTTAATGTGGAAAAAAAAAAAAAAATGCTCTTCTAACAATTATAATAAGGTTGGCTGAATTATATGAAATATCCTCAATTCAAGGCAGGTCTTAATTATGCATCTTAAATTTTAAAATGTTTTTATTTTAATTCTTGAGTTAATTGTTTTAAAAAAAAAATCCTTGGGAAGTTTTTTTTTTCCATTAAATTTGGAGACAAGAACTTACCATGCAAATTAATGTGTAAAAATTAGAAGGGGTCGCAACAACATTCACGAATCAATATATATATATATAATATTAACGACATGTGTCGAAAATAATTTTTGAAAAAATTAAAATCACTTATGTTATTTTTAAAGTCACTCAAAAAATGTTCTAATAATTTAAAATAAAATTAAATAATATGAAAATTGTGTTTAAAAGTGTAAAATTAAATATTGAATTGATTTTGAATGATTAAAAAGTGTATTTCAAAGTAATTTTAAATATGACAAAAATTATTTTAATAATTTCAAAATCACTCACAAACATGAATGATAATCGTTTTGAGGTTTTTTTTTTAATATAAAAAAAACAGTTTAAAAAAACAAAAGAAATTATTCAAAGCCTAGAAGGAAACTTCTATTGCAACAGGCTTTTTGAAGTGTATCATTTGACCTAAGTTTTTTACCATATTTTTTGGAGATTATTATTGACTTTTTAAAGAATGTGGGCTTTTGAACATTTGGGCCTACAACAAAGCTAGGGTTCTGGCTAATTGCCACAGATCTTTATGAAAGGGCCTTTTATTATTACATTTTGCAATTATGGGCCAAAAGTTCTTAAATAGATAAGTAGTATATATATGTCTGTTTATTTTCTATGAATTTATAAGCTTTCAAGGTGTATGATTAAAAATGAATCGATAAGTAATCGTTAGTATAAAAAATTTCGAATTTAATATTCATGGACGCAGCATTTTCCTTAATAAATTGATTTTGAAGGACAAGTGACATAACAAGGACATAAATAACTTTTTTCAATAATCGAGCCCATTCTAATTTCATTCTTTTGTATTCTAATTTCATTCATTTGTTTAGACGTTGTTTTAGATTGACCCTCCTATTCTAATTTCATTCATTTGAGACACTGAATAGAATTATGAAATTTAGAGCTAATATTTTAAAGTTAAAAAGTTTGTGTTTGAGGTATAAGATTGTAAGATGAAATCTTTCGATAAATGTGCAAAATAGAGAAATAGAGAAACATGATATTTTTCGATAAATGTGCAAACTTTAATAATAAATACTATTGAAGTTGAGTTGTTTAATACTAATTTATGAAGTTGATTAGCTAAACACCTTAATTTATATATATTGACTTGTTCAACATGATCTTTATAAGATTCTATCAATATTAAAAAAAAATTCTCTTCTTTAGGGTAGTCTTATTATGTTAGTCAACTTTTAGTTGTAGTAATGTTTTCAATCTGTCTTATCATACTTTCTAAGGAGGGATATAGTAAATCTCTTAAATAGTTCTTTTCGTACTCTAACAAAATTGGGATTTCATTATATTTAAAAACTATCACAAACAGTATTCGTGATACTAATATTGTGTCATTGTATCACCTGTAAAGATAAGAATATCAATGACAATTTAAAAAATTGTCGTAATATCTTATTTAATGACAATAATTAACTATCGACAATGAAATTTACCTAACGTTTATAAACCGTCATTGTCACGTCTACTTTGAAAGGTTGTAACCGTCATTAATAAAGTAAAAATGGGTATGGTTATGTAGCCTTTTTGGTATTAATGATATTTATTAGATGTCTGCGAATAATATTTAGTGACTGTTTAACATTGTCGAAAATATCGTAACCATGACAGTATTTATTGGTAATACTAGGCTATACCATAACATATGTTATTTGTCAACAAATGCTCTATCACAATACAATTTTATTGTCCCTAAAATTCATATCTTTACAGTTTTGGTATTGTTTATATTTTTTATTGTTATTAATTTTTTGAACCCTGCCATTACTCATATAATTTCAATAATCATATTGAAATACAAAAACAACATGAACATAAAAAGGTTATATATATATATATTCTTTTTTTGACCATAAAGTTGATTATACAAACACATCGACTAATAACCATTGGTATAGGTTTTACAAGAAGCCATTAAGGAGTACATGTACATTACACTGAAAGTCTTGCCACAAATCCTATAAAACCCGTTATAAACATATCTATTGCTTTATGACTTCAATGCTCCAACAAAGTCTTCTAAAACCTGGACAGAAAGCGAAAATCAATCATAAGTTCAACTCAAAGCATCAATATATTGACAATGATAAAAATATAAGGTTTTACCTATACAAAGTTATGGATTTTTGAAACTCGCCAATATTGAACAAACCATTGATGTCATAACCTACACCCACAAGTATGAACAACCATAATCAAATTGGGTAAATTTTTTACTTACTTGTTGATGTTATAACCTATACCCACCATACATCCATATCAATGATCATATTACAATATTCAATTTTCTAATATCATATATTGCAATAATACTTAGGAAAGATTGTCTATTCAATAAAAAAAAAAAAATTCAACAAATCCAATTCAAACCATACATTCAATACATTCAACATGGTAGTAAACACACTATTACTGAACACAAAATAACATCTTAGCTTAAACGAGGAAGAAATAAATCATAAGCTACAATAGCCTACTCACAAACAATATGCGATCAATAAAGAAATTTGATTTGTTTCCTTGTTTTTTCTTTATTGTATTTAGGTGGGTGTGGAGAGGGGTACTTATTGGCCACTTTGACAATACAAACAATATGATTTCAAATGGTCGTAAACAAACATGACAAGTAACAAAATCATAAACCTATTGACCATCAATAAGTTGGTTGCATCCAGTTCATCAACATATACTTGTTTTTTTCATTATTATGTTTGGGATGGGGGAGGGTAACTATTGGCCACTTCTACAATACAAACTGAAGAATCTCTTAATGAAGAGTTCCATGAGCACGTTTGGATCGCTTCTATTTCACCGTGACCGAAATGCACCATATACATTCAAACGCACAATTATGCAAACAAACAGTAATTAACGATATGCTTTGAACAAGAAATAACAAGGGAGAGAGTTCTCGTAGCAGTTGAAGACACTCTTCAAACTATGGAACTCAATGCAGTCGAAGACCTCTACCCGAACAACCAATGCCCAGCAGATGTGTCAACTACAACAGCACAAACAACTGCAAACATACGAACGCAGCGGGGACAAAACCACCAGAAAAGGCCCCAGGTATTCTCGGAGTGAGAACCCAAAGCGTGGTCTTTGGTAAGTGTGGTAGAGGTAGGAGGAAGAACTGATCGTGTAGACGATAAGCAAGTGGGTGAGGATATGAAGCTATCACATAGCAAAATGCTTATCTCTTAGATGAAACTCTACGATCATGTAGATTTTACTGAACGATCATTTAGAGAACAATAGGCGATCGTTTAGCAAACATGACACACTATACGATCGTTTAGGAAAGATAACCGATCGTTTAGGACTTAGTGTGTGATCGTTTAGGTGCTAGGTAGGCGATCGTTTAGGCCCTTAGCGATTATCGTATAGACTCTCGAGTTTAAGCGATCGATTACATTTTTACACCAACGCCAACCTTCTGATCTTTTTCTGAAACATTTAAAATGAAACAAATTTCAATTTTATTCATCGTTACAATAACCGATGCTGTTTCCCACTAATGCACATCCGAGAGAGATTTTAGGTTAATTATCATATAAGTAACCAATTAAATTAAAATAAATATAATCATATTATATTTTTACCCTATAGTTTGATATCACATATCTACTATAGTAATTTCTCCTCCACTTGATATAAATTATATTTATCTAATTTTCTCCAAAATAATGTATCTCATACATGTAGCCAATTATATCATATATAATTAACCAGTCCAATTATATCATATTTAATTGAACTTCCTCTTGTCAATTTGAACATTTCAAATTGACCCAAACACTGATTCACGACTTTATCCAAGCTACCCAGAGGACCTAATGGACCTAATGGACCTATGGCTTCGAAGCTCCAACAGTCCGTGAATAGCTGACTAAACTCTTTAGCCAGAAGATCCACCATCCGTTAACTATCAGGTATTCTAGTAAAGACCAACAACTGAACTCTTCTTACCACAAATATATTTCTGTGTTCATCGAATATAACCAATCATGAGTACGATGACCCTTCACAGATGCTCGTAAGTACATTTGGGCTAAATTACCATGTTGCCCCTGTGGTTACATCTCACTCCTTAAGTACCACTAATTCCTCTAATGAACAATACAACATAGTCCAACTATGTGTGAACACCTCTCCGGCTAAGAGAAGGTGTGTGGCACTACATCGTTCAAGCCCCAGAATCAGTCCTTAAGGGAGTTATCTATCTACTTACCCTTACCTTGGGGAATGAGTGAATTCCATCTTGTGTAGCTGAGTTCCCAGCTCCCAAACCAGACGAAGTCTTAAAGTAGTAGGTTTGAATCGGCGATTTGGCCATTTGCACCCATACAAATCAAAGGATCGCCCTCAATTGCAGGAGTTCCCAACTCACTCAGGATTGAGGTCATGTTACCTATGGTCATCCTAGTGAAGTGAAGTCTCTATCATGAATGGTGTTATATAACGAGACGTTAACACTTCGTGTTCAGGTCTTATACAAACTCTTTGTATAGGATACGCCCGCTTGCATGTCCCCAACACGAATGATCAGGATCAGACCATTTGTGACAAGTCACAACACTTGTGACCATTCCACAAAGCGGGTCGCATCCGCAGCGTTACCAGGATAAGGTTTCCCTCTACTATCCATATACTATAAACCATTTTAGTTATCACTTAAGACATAATCCACTTGTATGTCACCACATACATGCTTGAGTTACATATTGATAACTAGGGATTTTAAGTTTATTGGTTTGTGGTAAAGCAAATAAAACATGCAACTGAGCAAAATACAAGATGTGAAATAAAATATCATATATTATACAACACAAGCGTTCGTACAAACTGTTTACAAACTACAGAACACGAGACTTTAGGGCATGAACCCCAACAATAAGGTATGATCCAGTTGTAGTGTCACTAAGATCAGGTATCCCTTCTTAATCCTTATACTATAAACCTGTTTAGGTTATCACTTAAGGTATGATCCAATTGTATATCTCATATACATGCTTAAGTTTTCATACAATAACTATGGAACTTTATTTATTAGATATGAGTAAATGCCAAATAAAATAACTCTTATTTTATTCATCACAATGTATACATATTACAAATTACGAAACTCTGGGAGAATTGGGACACCAATCCCAACAATCTCCCATTTGTTCTAATGCCTCGAGTGACTAATGTACAATACGAGATAAATACAAGTACAATATACAACAAACTAGGAAATACCATAGTATTATCTCTCTCTTGCCCTAGACAAGATGCCGCATGTCCCGTAGACCCAGAGATTCTAGATGACCCTCGAACACTTTTGCTGTGAGAGCCTTTGTAAACAGATCAACAACGTTTTGCTTCGTCGCGATCTTCATGACTATCACATCGACATGATGCACAATCTCCCTGATCAAGTGATATTTTCATTCTATCTGCTTGCCTCGACGATGACTCTAAGGTTCCTTCGAATTTTCCACAGCCTCGCTGTTATCACAGTAGAGAGTGATCAACAAATCCATATTTGGAGCAACTTCCAAATCTATAAGGAATTTCCTCAGCCAAACAGCCTCCTTAGCTGCTTCACAAGCGACTATGTATTCAGCTTCCATAGTGGAGTCTGCGATGTATCCTTGGTTGATGCTTCACCACACTACAACCCTCCATTTAGAGTGAACACTGACCCCGATGTCGATTTGCGAGAATCTCTATTGGTCTGAAAGTCAGAGTCTGTATATCCTGTAAGGATCAGATCTTTATCTCTATACACGAGCATGTAGTTCCTCGTTCTCCAAAGATACTAGAGGATCGTCTTGACTGCCTCCAATGATCTAATCCTAGATTGGACCAATAACGATTGACAATCCCTACTGCATAGCAAATATCGGGTCTGGTACACAACATTGCATACATTAAGCTTTCAACAGCTGAAGCATAGGGAATCCGTCTCATCTCCTTAACCTCTTAAGGTGTCTTAGGACATTAATCCTTAGACAAAATGATTCCATGCCTGAAGGGTAACAAACCCCTCTTGGAATCTTGCATCCTGTACCTGATCAACATTTGATCTATGTACGATGTCTAAGACAAGGCTAACCTTTTATTCTTACGATCCCGAATGATCTGGATCCCTAAAACATATTATGCCTCACCTAAATCTTTCATTTGGAGCTGGGCAACTAGCCATTTCCTAATGTTAGTCAGAAATCCTACATCATTCCCAATGAGTAGGATATCATCCACATACAGTACCAGGAAAGCTATGATGATCTTCTTGTAAACACAAAGCTCATCAATGTTCTAATCAAAGCCAAACGATTTGACCGCACTGTCAAATCTAATGTTCCATGATCGAGACGCTTGTTTCAGCCCATAAATGGATCTCTTAAGCTTGCAAACTCTTTGCTCTTGATCTGGAACTACAAACCCCTCTAGTTAAGTCATGTAGATGGTCTCTTCAAGATTACCATTAAGAAAGGTAGTCTTGACGTCCATTTTTCATATCTCATAATCATAAAATGTGGCTATAGACAAGAGTATCCTAATAGACTTGAGCATGACAACAGGTGAGAAAGTTTCCTCATAATTCACTCCCTTGAAATGGGTATAACCCTTTGCCACGAGTCTAGCCTTAAAGGTTTGCACCTTTCCATCTACACCTCTCTTGCGCTTGTAGATCGACTTACACCCTATAGGTTTTACCCCATCAGGCAGATCCACAAGCTCCCAAACTTGATTGAAGTACATAGACTCCATCTCTTGGTTCATGGCTTTAATCCATTCATCATTGTCAATATCCTCCATTGCATTCTTAAAAGACAATTGATCCTCGATCCCATCATTAGAAATGATGTTCTGGACTTCAATCAAACCCATGTAGCGATCTGGTGGGTTCATAACCCTCCCACTATGTTGAGCAGTCTCAAACATTGAGCTGGTTGACTACATATACCGACCTCAACAAATCTTGTTGATCTGTCAGTCTATTCAACAACTCTTGTTGTACCCTTAGTAGTCTCAGTCTCACTAGAAATCTCATGTAAAACAAACTTACTTCGTGGCTTATGATCCCAGATGTGGTCTTCTTCCAAGAAGATAATATTTATAGAAATAAACACTTTGTTCTCACTTGGATCATATAAGTATCCACCCCTCGTTTCCCTAGGGTAGCTTACAAAAAGGCAAACTTTTGAACGTGATTTCAACTTCTTCGGGTTAATCACAAACACGTGGGCCAGAGATCGCCAAATCTTGAAGTGGGGTAAACTACCTTTACGGCCTCTCCATAACTCAAAAGGTGTTTCAGAAACACTTTTCGAGGGAATGTTGTTCAGAATGTAGCATGCAGTCTGCACCGCAAAACCCCAAAACGAGTCTGGAAGATGAACATAACTCATTATAGACCGAACCATGTTCAACAAGGTTCTATTTCTCCTTTCTGATACACTATTCTACTGAGGTGTACTTGGGGCCAAGAGTTGGGACTTAATCCCATGTTCTATCATATAGTTCTGGAATTGGAGATCCATATACTCTCCACCACGATCAGATCGTAATATTTTTATCTTCTTACCTAACAAGTTTTCAACTTTAGCCTTATACTACTTGAACTTGTCAAGAGCTTCAGACTTACGTTGCATTAGGTAGAGATACTCGTACCTTGAATAATCATCTATGAAAGAGATGAAACATTCATACTCACTTCGAGCCCTAACACTCATCGGATACAGAGGTCTGAATGTACAAGCTCCAAGGCTTCCTTGGCTCTACAACCTTTTCCAGTAAAAGGTCGTTTGGTCATCTTGCCTTCGAGGCATGATTCACACACTAGAAAAAGGAGTTTTCTTCTAAAATCTTTAGAAGCCCACATTTCACCAAGTATTCAATCCTATTGAGGTTGATGTGACCTAACCTTAGATGCCAAAGATGGACATTTTCCTTAGGAGAAACCTTTGGTCTTTTTGTTGTTGTTGCTGTATTGAACATTTCAATATTAAACAAGGCTTTTATGACTAGCTGTACTTAACATTTCAGTATTTAACAAGGCTTTTATGACTAACGGCCTTAGTACATATAAGTTACTTTCCATTGAACCAAAACCAATCTCCACTCCATTCTTGAAATAAACACTTTATTCTCAGAAAAAGAGACGATATAACCTTGTTCAATGAGAAAAGAAACCGAGATTAAGTTCCTCTTAATATGAAGAACTACGAAAATATTATCCAGTAACAGAAAACGTTTCTTGTCCAAAAATAACTTCAGCCTGCCTACAACAACAGCTGAAACAACCTCATCAGTACTGACTTGAAGAGTCATCTCTCCTTGTGGCAATGTTTGCCAGGAACTAAATTCTTGGTAAGAGGAACTGACATGATTAGTAGCACTTGAATCAAGGATCCAGGCAAAATCATCATTCTTTACTAAACACGTCTCTAAGACCAATAAATCATATTTACTTTCTTTAGACATCCTCCTCTTTTGGAGAGTAGTGGGATCAGTATCAGAACCTAAATAAGCTCCAAGTTCCATTTAAGAGTACTTTTCTCTTCTATGAACTTTAATAGAGTCAGCAACACTTTCTTTCTCTTCCTGAAGTTTCATTTATGAATTGACACTACTAGTTTTGTCATCCATCTCTCTATGCTCGAAAAGTGAAAACTGACGTTCAAACAAATATTGAAACAAGTCCATGATCTCACGTGCAATGTCCATGTTCTCAACCCTTTTCGCTAAAACATTAGGTATGCTAGTCAATATGTGAAGTTGGGACAAATAATTAGACTTCATCCACACCTCATATGCATTATGAACACTTCGCGGTACATCAAGGGACGGGACTTGAGGACATTCCTCAACCATGACAAACTCAAGGTTATTTACCATGACATACGTGTTATAAGACTCCTTCCATTATATGTAACCGGTCAAACTAGAGGCATTAAACGGAAAATCAAACATGTTGTTGAAAACAAAAATGCATTGACCTATGTTAGGTTTTAAGAAAATACCCATTGAAAAACATAACAATACGGTTTAGAAAAACTAACATGAACCCCATGTGACATTTAGTTTCGCAATGACGCTTCAAAGGTTTAGGAAAAAAGCCGTCGAAGGGTGGTCAATTCATCTCTCATCTGAATTGAGACATTCTCAACTAATCATTAATACCAGAACAAGTCTTGCTTCTATAACGATTAGTCATCATTGATTTGGTCAAGAAATCATTAACTTACTTAACAATTTCCCGTATGACCCACCATTTTAGGCCCTAGAGTTTCGCCTCAAGCAGCCAATCTGAAGGGAAAAAAATCTGATTGGGGCAAAACCTAAAGCGACCCTATCCATTTTTGGAGTTCACCTTGATATTGACCAACTGCACAAAACCCATCCGAAGGGGGACGCTCCTAAGGTGCCATGAGGGAGTACAAAGTGATCCTACGGTGTGAACCAATGACAGACACCGTAGGACGTGTTGACACACACCCTTCACCCACTTACTATAAACACTCTCTCCGCCCACCTTGATATTGACTCATGCAAACACCATCCGAAGGGAAATGCTCCCAGGGCACCACGAGGCCAAACATGAATCTCACGCCATGAACATTTAGGGAGAAACGTAAGTGGAATCATTGACATATCAGATATATCTCTTCTTCTCACTGAGTATTTTATAACCTAGGGTTTAGTTTACTTAGAAAAAACACGGCTAAGAATTTTAACTAAGTGACTTTTTTAGGTTTGCCCAAGCGTAACTTTTACCTTGGATAGTTAAACAACTTTTGATCATCATTCATTAAACTCTTTAACGGAGTCTTTGACCAACTGTTGCTTTCTTGCAGAAAATCTATCTAATTCACCTTTCCAGGTAGGTTCCCAAGTAGAGGTGTTCCGTTTTCGTCAGCTTAAGTACCCTAGCCTAGGAAGAACCCACCTTAGATAAAAGGTCCCTTATAGATAGATTTAATACAATTTTAATCTTTTTTGCCAATCAATTTAATCCTATTAAATCGATTTAAAAAGATTAAATTAGGTTGCTAATCCCATTAGAACCTTGAACTTAGGTCTATCTCAATGCAATTTTAAAACCCTTTTAAAACATGAGTTCACCTTAAGTTCGCATGCAACTCTTTCTTATCGATTTTAGTTCTAATTTCTATTATAACGCTTATAACAGAAACAATCAAAACCATTCACAACGCAAAGCAAACACATACAAGGCATTCATAATGCTTATAAACAGCCTAAGTGTCATGCTTCATGCATTGTTCATTCAATCACCCTTATACTATAACACGTATAATATAAAGATGATGCATGAATATGCTATTGCATGCATAAATATAACTCTTATATTTCATGATGTATGCACATGCTTTCATGTAATTTCATCATGTCATATTATAACACTTATAATACATGATGCATGAATAATTGCATAACTTAAAGTGGGATTCAAAACTATATGTCATACACTATGCCATATAAACCATATACATCTCATGTATATAAAACAAAAATTGATGAACCGGGAAAATTAGCCTCAAATCCTAAAAAAAAACAACAGCAAACTATTGTAATAAAAAAGAGTCTCTGGTTCAAACAGGCAAACCGGATCTTGAACCGTCCAATTGAAGTCCTCATCTGCATTGATCGTGTACCAAAACCCTCGTGATTGTCTACACCAAAGAGTAAACGCTTTATTCAATCATTTACCTACGCTTCCAAAGCTAAAAGATCGTTTAGCAACGATCGTGAACCTTTTACTACGCGATGAAGCACAAGGTACGCGATCGTGCAATGCGCAACGCACAACACAAACTCTAAATGATCGTCTAAACGACAACGATGCGGCGAAGCACAATGTACGCGATCGTGCAATGCGCAACGCACAACACAAACTCTAAATGATCGTCTAAACGACAACGATGCGGTGAAGTACAATCGTCTAAACGATTGTTGCGCGAGTGCCTAAGTATCATATATCGCGTGATCATGTAGTTAGTAACTATGCGATGAACATCCTAACTACACGATCATTTAGTGTACGCGTCTTTTATTAAACGATGAGTATCATATGCTCCCATTCGATCGTTTACCTCCAACGTCTACACGATCGAGCAAGCAACGCTACACAATAGAGTAAACACTTTGCCCCATCATTTTGTATTAGCTAAATGATCGTTTAGTAAATATTACACGATCACATAGAAAAATCTACATGATCGTTTAGCCAGATCCCAACGATCGTTTACCTCAAGCTACACGACACAACTAACTCTTGGTCTTCATCTTCGCTGAGAAATTGCATCTCCATGCTTCGAAACTTTATCACGAACAACTCGACTAACTCAAACAATTTGAATTACAGACTCGATTGCATGTTAATTATGCCCAAAAACATAGGGGCCCTTACAAATTAACACTTTGTAATTTAAAGAAAGTTTTAAACAGAGAAAATTAACCCGTAAACATTCATCAATGCCATCCACAAATGCATTTAACACTTGAAACACAAATACAAAAAATCCACCACGACTGTAAAAGAATTTCAAAACAGAAGTGAAATTTGGAATATTAGAACAACCTGGCTTTGATACCAATTGAAGGAAATTGGACATGAGGATTTCCATGAGCAGCAGTATGATCGTTCCAAATTCCATTCATATTTGAACATACACAATTACAATCAAGAAACGGAAACTTACAGGCTATGCACCATACAAAATTACAGCATGCTTTCCAAGTAGATCAAGGGATAAAATATCATACCATTGAAGACTCATCTTCAAACTACCTCGATCACGAATGCTGGAACAATGTCCAAGATTGAAGCACCACGATCGCTTGAAAACCACGACTACAACACCGCACGATCCTAGCGACCACGATATGAACACCGCAAACACAATGAACGGCCTTCAAAAATCTCGACTACATCGAGTTGAGGATGACACCACCATAATGGCTATCTTGGTATTCTCAGTGTGAGAATCCAAAAGTGTGGGCTCTGTGTGGACTTAATTAGAGGAAGAGACTGGAGGAGTAACAATCGTGTAAATGATTGAGCAAGTGGGAGATGACAGAATCTATTGTATAGACGAATGCCCAATCGTTTAACAAATGCTCCGCGATCGTTTAGCTATCAGCCAACTAAGTGAACTATCATGTAGTGTCACTCCACAATCGTTTAGTCTCTCTCTAGCTATCGTTTAGTGAATCATATTCACTTGACAGCGATTCCGTCAGTTTTTTTTTTTGAAAATGGAAAATCTCAAATCTAGTAAATTTAGGAAAACAATTTTCCTTTTATCTCACCGTTACCATGAAACTACCATTAACCTCTCACTCAATTGGTTATTAGAGAAAAATAGATAATTATCCAATAATTAATATTATTATAAATATATATGATAACCAACTTACCATATTATATTTATAACCTATAGTTTTTAATATTTCATTTCATGAAACATATAAATCATAACTCTTTCTCTATTTCATGGTACTTAATGTTAATCTCATTTACATTAATCCTCCACTTGATGTATCTCATACATCACACCAATCATATCATATATAATCGAATTACCTCTTGTCAATTTGAACATTTCAAATTAACACCAAGAACTAATTCTTAACTTGAATCCATTAAGATACTAAGGGGACCTTATGAACCTATAGCTCGAAGCTCCAACGGTACGTGAATAACTAATTAAACTCTTTAGTCACGGGATCCACTATCCATTAACTATTGGGTACTTCACTAAAGATCGATAGCTGAACTTTCCTTACCACAGATATATTATGTGTCCATATCAACAAATCAACAGTGCGATAGCCCTTCACAGATCACTTGTAAGTATAGCTAGGCCAATAACCGTTATACCCCTGTAGTTACATCTAAATCCTTAAGTACCATTGATCACTCTAATGAACATAATTCATAGTCCTACTGTGACTGATTCCTTTCTTCCAAAGGGAAGTTATGACCACTATGTTCAAGACCCGAAATCAGCCTTTAAGGGAGCAATCTATCTACTTACCTCTGCTTCCAAGAAGGAGTGAATTCCATCTTGTGTAACTGAGTTCCTAGCTCCCAAATCAGACAAATCCCCAAAAAGGTAGGCATGTTGAGTTGGCAATCTGGACACTCTCACCCATACTAATCAAAGGCAAGAATTTCCAAAACACTTGGGATTGAGGTCATGTTACCTATGGTCGTTTAGGTGAGATGTAAGTCTCAAGTATCAACGGCGTTATATACAGAGCTCAAGTATCAACGACATTATATATAGAGACTAGTCATCTCGTGGTCTGGTCTTATACAAACTCTTTGTATAGGACACTCTCGCTCTCATGTCTCCACGGGAATGGTTAGAATCTACCATCTGTAGTAGTTCATAACACTTGAAAACCTCTGCAAAGCGGATCGTATCTATAGTGTCACCAGGATCAGGTATCCCTCCTTAATCCTTATAGTACAGACCTATTTAGGTTATCACTTAAGGCATGATCCACTTGAATATCTCATATACATGCTTAAGGTTTTATACAATAACCATGGAGCTTTGTTTATTGGATATGAGTAAATGCCAAATAAAATAACTCTTATTTCATTCATAACAATGTGTACATATTACAAACAACGAGACTCCAAGAGAATTAGGACACCAATCCCAACATTGAGTATATGTTATAAATTGTTTTAATGTATAGAATGCATGTTTAGGGTTTCTGTTTTTAATATAATTGTTATATTAAATTTGTATGCCTTTGATACATGTTGTGGATGATAAAGTTTTATAAGTTGTTATAAAATTGAATTAGACATTAAAATCCATAACAAAGATAAGTTGCATGCTCACGTAAGTTAATCACCCATTTTAAATAAGTTAAAATAGGTCGACATCTTGTAAAACGTGGCTACAAACTCAACCGGTATATAATCCTGTCTAAGGCTGAAGGTACTTAAGTTGACAGTCTACGAAACACCTCCTACCTAGGGACTATGACCGGATTATTGAGCATTGTTAACCGGTTTTATAAACGTACGTGAGCGGTGTGAGGTAATAAAACGGTTTATCACCTAGATATTGTAGGTTAAAATCCAATTATAAAGCGTTATACTTGGATAAACCACTTAGACTTAAGGTTGTTTTAACTAGTCGAAAAGAACCTAAGTATAATTTTACCCAAATAATAGAACACTTTAGTCGAAGTTTAATAACTTATATGATAAAGTTATTAGAACACTTCAGTGCGAGATTAATAAAATATACGATATGTCATTTTTAGCTTTCACGTCCCTAAGAGTTCACAATTGAGATTTAAGCGGTACTTCGTGTCACCCTGGGAGTGACCTCCATTCGGAAAGTATTATTTAGCATAAATCTAGATTTCAGTGAATAAGGGGAAGTCATTCAAATATAAATCAAATATATGATAAATTGATTTCAACTACCACGTCTCCATATAGTTCACCCCATGAGATTCATATGACGCTTCGTGTCACCCTGGGAGTGACCTCCATTTGGAAAGTGGTATGAGTCAATAACAAGGTGAACGGGAAAAGTAGTTCATAGTAAGTGGGTGAAGGATTTGTACCAACATATCCTGCGGTCTCTTCCGTTAGTTTGGACTATTAGATTCCTATATTGCGCTTGCTGGTTTTCTTTAGGCAACCCTTGCTAGTTGTTTAAACGATGGCTATCCCCTCGGAGGGTTGTAACATAGGATTCAGAACAACAAAAACTCCAAAAATGGATAGGATTTCTTAGGTCCATTCCCAACCTTAAGTCTCCATTTCGGTAGCATAGTTGGGGCCGACCTTTGACGTCTGAAAACGGAAGGTTACACTTACAGAATTGCTAAAGTGTTAGTAATTTTTGAGAAAAAACGGTAACTAAACGAATATAGGAATAAGAATTATTCTGGAGATAGTGTTGTTGAGGTTGATGCCCTAAAGTCTCGTGTCCTGTAGTTTGTAAACAGTATGTACGAACACATGTGATATTAATATATGCTATTTACTTCACATCTTGTTTTTTGCTCGATTATTTGTTTTATTTGGTTTACCATAAACCAATAAACATAAAATCCTTGGTTATCTCTACGCATGTATGTGGTGACATAAAGTGGATCACGTCTTGAGTGATAACCAAAATGATCTATAGTAAATGGATAAAGGAGGGAAACCTTATCCTGGTAACGCTACGGACGCGACCCACTTTGTGGAATGGTCACAAGTGTTGTTACTTGTCACAGATGATTTGATCCTGATCATTCATGTTAGGGACATGCGAGCGGGGGCGTCCTATACAAAGAGTTTGTATAAGACTTGACCACGAAGTGTTAATGTCTCGTTATATAACACCGTTCAATGAACAAGAGACTTCACTTCAGTAGGATGACTATAGATAACATGACCTCAATCCTGAGTGAGTTGGGAACCCCTGCCATTGAGGGCGGTTCTTTAATTTGTATGGGTGCAAGTGGCCAGGTCGCTGATTCAAACCTATCATTTTAGGGATTCGTCTGATTTGGGAGCTGGGAACTCAGCTACACAAGATGAAATTCACTCCTTCCACCGATAGCAGGGGTAAGTAGATAGATGGCTCCCTTAAGGGCTGATTCCGGGGCTTGAACGATGTGGTGCCACACACCTTCTCTTGGCCTGAGAGGTGTTCACACATAGTTGGACTATGTTGTATTGTTCATTAGAGGAATCAGTGGTACAGAATGAGATGTAACTATAGAGGCAAAACGATAAATATGCCCAGCTGTACTTACGAGCATCTGTGAAGGGTCATCATACTCATGATTGGTTATATCCGATGGACACAGAAATATATATGTGGTAAGAAGAGTTCAGATGTTGGTCTTTAGTGGAATCACTAATAGTTAACGGATGGTGAATCTCATGGCTAAATACTTTAGTCAGCTATTCACGTACCATTAGAGCTTCGAGCCATGATCCATTAGGTCACTTGGGTAGCTTGGATAAAGTCGAGAACTAGTGTTTGGGTTAATTTGAAATGTTTAAATTGACAAGAGGAAGTTCAATTATATATGATATAATTGGACTGGTTGATTATATATGATATAATTGGCTAAATGTATGAGATACATTATTTTGGAGGAAATTGGATATAAATATAATTTATATCAAGTAGAGGAGAAAATATTATAGTAGATATGTGATATCAAACTATAGGATATAAATATAATATGATTATATTTATTAATTAAATTAATGATTAATTATTTGATAATTAACGAATTTATCCACGTTCGGACGTGGGAAGTGGGTTGCAATGGTTATGGTAACCGGCGGATTAAAACAATGAAAATCGTTTTCATTTTTATCAATCGTGCATTCGTATTATCGTCCGCGCCCAAAAGAATCCGTGAAAGCAATTGTGAGAGCCTATACGATAGAAGCTCGTCCGTCTAAACGATTGCTGCCTCACGTTTTCTCTAAACGATCGTATACGTTTTTCCTAAACGATCGTTCAGCCTTTCATACACGATTGTGTAGCTCTACTATACGATAAGCATTTCCACTATACGATAACAGAGTTTCATCTCCCACTTGCTTATCGTCTATACGACGCGTTCTCCTCCTCCTCTACCAAACTCACCAAGGTCCACTATTTGGGTTTTTGACGCCGAGGATACCCGGGTTTCTCTTATGGTGGTGTCGTCTCTACTGCAGTGTTCGTGTACGTTCTGATCGTGCTGTTGCAGTTGACTGATAACGGGCAGAAATGCACGTTATCATAGTGCTAAGTTCTTAAACAATGCTGGCTTGCGTTGATAAAACATGTTAAATTGCGTCCAAAAAGCATCAGATTCATAATATTGTGGTCGCATGCGTTCATCGCATTAGAATAGTTGATTTTTATATTTTAGTGCAGAATATGCGATGACGCAAAGTGGAAATTGCGATCATAGGATATCATTGTTAAGCATAGCATCACCGCAACGTGTTCGCAAACATTTACTCGAGAAAGATTGCCGCAACTTGGTCGGCGCAACATGGTGGGCACATCTGTGTGAAAGACTAATTAATCGCGATGGGACAGAAAGGTAATGATAGTCGAATCCGAATTAAGTTGACAGCCATTAACGATAACAAGTACATTCAGCTTTTCGGTGACAAATATTGGCGCATCAATCAGGATTAAAGCCATCTCATCTGTGCAATCATGAGAGAGAAGTCGCCGTTCACCCTGGATGTTCTATAAATACCAAGGGCATCCTTCAGAAAAGGGGTTCATAGTTCCACCAGTTCAAACATTCATACGCACGTCTTTGTTCATAGCTTTCCTTTCATTTTAAGGCGGAGCAAGAGAAGAGTAGTGACATCAGAGATCGCTCAGGGAAACTTGAGAGAAGACCTTGAGGCATAAAAGCAGAGAGCGGGCTGACTCTCGCGAGAGTGAGATTATCTTTTGAACACGAGTAGAAAAATAGTGTAAAAGCCTGGGCAACAAGAGATTGCTACTAGACTCTTTATTCTATTCTTGCATTGTTGTTTTGTAGTTCATCTTTACATTTATACAATAGAAGTTCTTATTCTACATCTGTTCACTCTTCTAGTACGCATGAGTAGCTCAACTAGTCGAATGGATTGAGAAGAACTAAGCTAACATGACCTAGAAGTCATTGCTTGTGATTATCTTGTGTTATGTTATGCCAAATACCCCCTTTAGAGCTACTCGAGAGAGAGTCTGAAGAAAGAACCTAAGACTCGAGAGAGCTAGGTTAGAATCTAGACATGAGAGAGCAAGATTAGAACTACATAATTAAGAGATAGGGACTTAGAGATAAGCTCTGTTTGCCAACCTTCATCGCATGCATCCTAGAGATAGGAATGAGATTATGTGGTTGCCTTATTTTTGTGTGTGTATTTCTGTCATCACATAAATAAGAATAGAGGCTTATGTGTAGGTCATACAGACTTATCGCATATATCGCATGCGTTCTAGCATTTGAAGTCGTAGCATTTGCATCAAGAGATAGTTTACTATTGTATGCATGTTGCATGATCGCAAAGCATGAACGCATCCTAGGAAGTGTTAGCCGAAACCTTTCTCAACCCGTTCACCGCATACTCATCGTATCTTTCGTTTACCAACTCTTTTCAAACTCTGCCACATTTTTTTATTTTTCATTAATGCAATCAACAACAAACCAACAACTATTTATTTATTTGGTTACTGCAAAGTTTTCCTAAAAATTACCAATGCAACCTGTTTTCACAAGTCAAAACTCAGTGGAGTTTACACTTGGATTCCGTTGAGGAAACTTAAGTGCTCAATGCAATCTCATCATCGCATATCATCCATAATCCACATTATAAAATCAAGCATCAAGTTTTTGTACTCGCTGGGTGTTGGTAGATCCGTTGGAGGTTTTCCACTGCTTAGGGTTCATACATTCGAAGAGTGTCTTCATTTAGTATGAACCCTTTCCATGATTTTTATTGTATTCTGAGCATGCCAATAATAAGATTTATATGCATAACTGTATGTGTTGAATGTATATCGTTTGTGTTTCGAGCACTGTGAAATCGGAGCAATCTAAACCTGCTCATGGAACTCTCGGTATGAGTTCCTTTAAGTGTTTGGTCAAAATTGTTTGATTTAGTGAAGAAGTATCTGGCTGCCATTGATAGCACATATTCTGACTCACTATAGTATTGTTGCAAATAGATAATTGTTATGTGTACATTATTACTTGTTTTTCTAAAACTTGACTTTGGGTTTAGTTGCAATTTGCTAACTAGAATTTGTTTAAATTTTTCAACATGTCAAATTCTTCTAGAATACTCGCTTCCGAATTAGTTAACGGTAAAATCGAATCTACATACAAATTACTAGTGGTTAATGGTTCTAAAAGTGTTTTAACAGAGGATTGTCCTCGATCTCCTAATTCATCTAAAGTTTTGAACTATATAGATGAAAATGCAAGATTTGAAAAACAAAATGAATATGATTTATTTGTTATCGAAACATGTTTAGTGGAAAACGATAAGACCTGAATAATTGATTTAGGTGCCGCTAATCATGTTTGTACTTTCTCTCAGGAAACAAGTGCCTGGAGATAGCTGACAGAAGGTGAAACAATCTTTAAGGTAGGGATCGGGGAGATTTTTTCAGCTAAAGCAGTGGGAGGTATGAAGTTATTTGTAGGAGATAGATACATTTATCTTAAAAATGTTTATTACATTCCTGTCTCTTGTTTATTACATTCCTGATATCTGTCTCTTGTTTGTTGGAACAAAATTATAGAGTTTCTTTGGAAAATGATGAAGTGTTCATCAATTCAAGAAATAACAATATTTGTTCTGCAAAATTAGAAAATAACTTATATTTTTTTAAAACCAACTGAGGTAAAGGTCGTTTTGAACGTAAAGTTGTTGAAAAATACTGAGACATAAGAAAAGGAAAATATCTCCAAATGCCTATATTTGGCACTTGAGATTAGGTCACATAAATCTTAATAGGATTGAGAGATTGATTAAGAATAGTCATCTAAATAAGTTATAAGACAATTCATTACCGCCTTGTGAATCCTATCTTGAGGGTAAAGTGACCAAAAAATTGTTTTCCGGAAAAGGTCTTTGAGCCAAAGAACCCTTAGAGCTCATACATTTTGACCTTTGTGGTCCGATGAATGTTAGAGCTAGAGAAGGGTATGAATATTTCACCAGCTTCATTGATGACTACTTGAGATATGGGCATATTTACCTGATGCACCAAAAGTCTGAAACATTTGAAAAGTTCAAAGAACATAAGGCTAAGGTTGAAAATCAATTAGGTAAAAAGATTAAAACACTTCGATCAAATCGAGGTGGTGAGTATATGAACTTAGAATTCCAAAACTATTTGATAGTACATGGAATCCAGTCTCAACTCACAGCCCTTAGCACACTTCAGCAAAGCGGTGTGGCAGAAAGGAGAAATAGAACCTTATTAGACATGGTTCGTTCCATGATGAGTTATGCTCAATTACTAAATTCTTTCTGGTGACACGTAGTTGAAACTGTAATGTATATTTTGAACATGGTTTCCTCGAAAAGTGTTTCTGAAACACCTTATGAGCTCTGGAGAGGATGTAAAGGAAATTTATGTCACTTCAGAATTTGGGGTTGCCTGGCACATGTGTTGGTGCAAAATCCTAAAAAGTTGGAACGTCGTCGAAAAGTAAGGCTACTCAAAAGAAACGAAAGGTAGTTTCTTTTACGATCTTTAGGAAGACAAGGTATTTGTATTGACAAACACAACCTTCCAGGAGGAAGACCACATGAAGAATCATCAACCTCACAGTAAGCTAGTAATAGAAGAAATGTCAAGAGAAATGACAAATACATCAACAAGAGTTGTTGTCAGAGCAGGTCCATCAACAAGAGTTGTTGATGATATTAGTATTTCACATCATTCTCAAGAGTTCAGAATGCCTCATTGTAGTGGGAGGGTTGTACAATAGCTTGACCGGTACATGGATTTATCTGAAACTCAAGTCATTATATCAGATGTTGGCTTAGAGGATCCATTGTCTTTCAAACAAGCAATGAATGATGTGGATAAAAACTAATGGATTAAAGCCATAGACCTTGAAATGGAATCTATGTATTTCAAATCTGTCTAGGATCTTATAGATCAACCTGAATGGATAAAACCTATCGGTTGCAAATAGATCTACAAGAGAAAATGAGACCAAGCTGGTAAGATACATACCTACAAAACTAAACTTGTGGTAAAAGGGTTTACCCAAAAAGAGGGGGTAGATTATGAAGAAACCTTCTCTCCAGTTGCCATGATAAAGTCTAAGAATACTCTTATCCATCCCTACATTTTATGATTATGAAATATGGAAAATGGATGTCAAAACAGCCTTTCGGAATGGCTATCTTGAAGAGAGTATCTATATGTCTCAACCAGAAGGGTTTATTTAATAGAGTCAAGAGAAAAAAGTTTGCAAACTTAATCGATCCATTTATGGGTTGAAACAAGCATCTAGATCCTGGAATATGAGATTTAACACTACGATCGAATCTTATGACTTTGAATAAAACATTGATGAACCTTGTGTTTATAAGAAAACCGTTAACAAAACTATCGCTTTTCTGGTGTTGTATGTTGATGATATTCTATTGATGATATTCTACTCATGGGGAATAAAGTAGAATTTCTAGCTGACGTTAAGAGTTGGTTGGCTATGCAATTCCAAATGAAGATTTGGGAGAATCACATTATGTTCTTGGGATCCAAATACTTATATAGACAAGATGTTGTCTAGATATAAACTGCAAAATTCCAAGAAAGGAACGTTGTCTTTTAGACATGGGGTTCACTTGTTTAAGGAACAAAGGCTAAGACATCTCAAGAGATTGAGGATATGAAACGAATTCCATATGCATCAGTGGTATGGAGTTTGATATATGCCATGTGGTGTACATGTCCCGATATATGCTATGTAGTTGGAATAGGCAGCAGATTTCAGTCCAATCCTGGAAATGATCATTGGACTACCATTAAGAAAATTATCGAGTATCTTCGGAGAACGAGAAATTACATGGTCGTGTATGGTACTAAGGATATGATCCTTACTGGATAAACTGATTCTGAATTCCAAACCGATATAGATCCAAGGAAATCAACTTCGAGGTTAGTATTTACTTTGAATGGAGAAGTAGTTATGTGGAGAAGAATCAAGCCAAGTTGTATTCCAGACTCCACAATGGAAGCTGAGTATGTAGCTGCAAGTGAAGCAATAATAGAAGCAGTATGGCTCAGAAAGTTCTTGCTGACCTAGAAGTAGTTCCTAATATGCACCTGCCTATCACCCTCTACTGTGACAACAGTGGAGTAGTTGCAAATTCAAATGAACCTCGAAGCCATAAACGAGGAAAGCACATCGATTGAAAGTACCATCTTGTCAGAGATATTGTACACAGAGGAGACGTGATCATCACGCAGATAACCTCACAAGAAAACTTAGCTGATCCATTTATGAAGGCCTTCTCGGCTAAAGTGTTCAAGGGTCACCTAGTAAGACTAGGTCTACGATATATATATCACTAGGGAAATTGGAAGAATATATGAGTATTTAATGCCTTAGTTTATTGTATTTATATTTTTTGTTCTCTCAGTGTAACTCAACATTATATATTGGTATATATATATCTATCCACTGGATTTTTCGTCCAAATGGGAGTATTGTTAGGTTTTATGTCCTAACACTCAAAGTTTGTAAAAGTTAAACATATCCTATTATCAATAGTAAAATGTTTTTTTTAACATTTCTTCAATAAAGGTATTGAATCTATTAATTGCATTCATAGAGACTAAATCCAATAAACTAAGATCCATGGTTATTACATGAATACTTGAACTTTATGTAGAGACATAAAGATGGATCAAGTTCTAGTAAATAATCAAAACGGTATATAGTACATGATTAAGGTTGGGTACCTTATTCTGGTAACACTATTGGATGCTGCCTATTCTGTAGTTGCTACAAGTTGGTGTAAAGATACTACAAACGAAGTGATCCAAATTCATTCATGTAATGACATGAGGAGTGGAGGCGTTCTATGCAATGAGTTTGCATAAGATTGGACCAAGAAATAAGTCACTCTTACTTTATAACGTTGTTTACTGTTTAAGACTGACTATTTCGATTAGATGATCTAGGTAACTCGATCTTAATCTTAAGCTAACTATAAACTTCTGTTTATTCGGGATTATCCTTAGATTTGTATAGGTGAGGGTTGGCTCAACAGGGCCTGCTCAATAAGCCTCCCATTTCAAGGGTAAGACCAGGTAGATAGTTGGGGATATAGAGTGCAAAACGGAATCCACGCCTACCTGATTTAGGGATAGAAGAAAGGTTGTTCTCTTAAGTACTGAATCCAGGTCTTGAACAAGGGGCCTCACCCTCTCACTGGCTTGAGAGGGATCCGGTTTAGCGATTGGATCATAAACCAATTGTTCATTAGAGGACCAGCTGGAACTTAAGGAACAAGACATAATATCGAGGGCAAAACAACACATTGACCCAATTGATATTACGAACAACCTGTGAAGGGTCGACTAACTGGTGATGGTTAAATCATGTGGACACAAATATATCTACAGTGAGAATAGTGCAACTATTGAGCTATAATAGTGTGACTCGATAGTTAACGAATACTGATTAATGCGATCTAAAGAGTTTAGCAAATTAATCTTAATCGTTGGAGCTCATGATCTATAGGTCCATAAGGTCCCTCTACTAGCTCGTAAAACATGAACATCTTGAATTATTAAATTGAGTGAATTTGGAATGATATCAATTTGAATTCTTCAAATTGAAAATAGGGTTTTTGAGTTTGAATTAGTTCAAATTCAAATTAGGGTTTCCATAATTATATTTGATATAATTAAAGTTAAATTTGTTGTAATTAAACAAAATTGGAGAGTGTATAATATTTAAATGTTGATTTAAATATTAATTACACGAATTAGATTCATGTTTTAAATTAAATGTGTGACTAATTTAATATTTGATATTAAATTAGTTAATTAATTAAATATGTTTAATTAATTATAAATCAAATTAATTTAATTAATTTCTAATTTTAAAATTCAATTTAAGAAATTGGATTTTTAATTTTAGATTTGATTAATTAAGAATATGTTAAATTAAAATTAGATTAGTTTTGGAATTAATTAAATGGAAAAAATTTGGAAATTGGAAAAACATGAAAATGGGTTTTCGCACTTTCATCTTGAAGCAATAGGTACAACTCATGCATCTTCACACAAATCCACTCACCAATTGAAGTAGCTGCTGGTCAATTCCATTACTGATATTTTCTTGCATGTAGCTGAGATATAAAAGCACATCAAATTGGCTGAGATGAGGTTAATTAAAATTTGAATGCAGAAAGTGAGTTTCTACTTCAGCCCCTTCTTCCTCTTCAAACCCACAAAAACCTTCACCAAATTCACTCAAATCTGAGCTCCACCACTCAAATTCAAGGCTGAGAATAGTAGAGAAGATATCTTGGTAGTTCACTGTCGATTTGGAGCTGATTTGAAGTGAATAGCAGCTTGGAGTAAGAAGATTTCATCAAAGCTATGTTTCTTTCAAACCCTCTTGTAAAAGCATGCTTTTAGAACTCAAATTAAATATAATTAGAGTGCTTATTGATTTTATTTGCTTCCTTTGCATGCTTATGTTTCTTTTCATAGTGAAGTGACCCGGTAGTTGATGAATGGTGGTTAATTTGGTTAAAGAGTTTAGCCGGTTAATCGCAGATGGTTGGAGCTCATAATTTGTAGGTACACGAGGTCCTCATACTAGCTCATATCAGACTAAATTTTAGAACAGTGTGACGAACGAATTTGAAGTGTTCAAATTTGTTTTTTTGGAGTAAATCATTAAATTTAAACGATATATTTAACCTAATGTTTAATTGTGAATTAAACATAAACAGAGAGAAAAGAAGAGATATTTAAATAAGATTTAAATGTCAAGATTATGAATAGGGATTCATATTGACTAGGATTTTTGTTGGATTTGATATTAAATTGAATTAATTAATTTTTTTAGTTAATTATTTAATATTAATTTAATTTTAAAATTTATTATTAGAATTAATTTTGAAATTATGGAATTGGTCAAAATTGTATTAAAAGTCAAATTGTTGACTAGGTCAAAAATGCAATGGAAGTCAAATTGTTGATTTTTAATTTATGAAAGTCAAAAAGTCAAATTTGTTGACTTTGAACTTTGAGAGTCAAACTTTGACCAAGTTAGTGGAAAGATCTAACATTTGTGAGTGGAAAATTCTAACTTTTGCATGGCTTGAAATGTCAACTTGTCCCACTAAATCCCACTTTAAGTTAGTGGATTTTTTAGTGTCAAATTCTCATTAAACTCAAAGTTTCATGTTTTCATGTAATGGTCTATAAAAGGGAGTGTTTATTATTTTTGAAGAACTCTTGGCTATAGTGGAATTGGATGAGATTATGTGATAATCTCATTGCAATTTTCTCTCAAAGTTTTAGTTTTTTCCTCTCCAAATTAGTCACTCACCGGATCCCACCATCCCGTTCTAAGGCCGGAGAATAGTCGGGAAGACTCTCATGGTGGTTTACGAACCGTTCATGAGGAGATTGGAACTAATTTGGAGAAGATTCAAAGACTACAAAGGTTGTATTATTTTCACCTTTTACTTGTTTGATTCCCTACATGCATATCTTTATAATTAATCTAATTAGAGTACTTTAGATTCATTTTTCTTTAGTTGCACATGTGTTCGTTCCATCAGTCCATGCGTTGAGTGAAGGCACAAGAAGTTCAAGCCGTTAAGTTTTGATGAGCGGCAAACAAAATCAACGCTTCCATCTCTAGAGGAGCCGCCAATGCTTGAACTAAAACAATTCTAGATCACTTGAAATATGCTTTTCTTGGAAACAATAATACTTTACCTGTCATAGTTTCAACTACAGTTTCTCATTCATACAAGTAGCTTTTATTGCAGACATTGAAAAAGCATACACGCACAATTGGATGGATGCTAGCTGATATCCGAGGAATCAACCCAACTTATTGTATGCATAAAATCAGATTGGAGGAATGGATGGCTGAATCGATTGAGCCCCAACGTAAGCTCAACATCATAATGAAAGAAATGGTGAAGAAAAAAATTATTAAATGGCTCGATGCAAGGGTGATCTACCCTATTTCTGATAGTAGCTGGGTAAGTCCAGCTCAATGTGTGCCAAAGAAAGGTGGCACAACTGTAGTAGTCAACAACAAAAATGAGTTAATCCCATCTAGAACTATTACTGGATGGCGAATTTGCATGGACTACAGGAACTTGAACGCGTCGACAAAGAAATGGTTCTACTTCTCTTCATTGACTAGATGCTGGATAGATTAGCTGGAAGAGAGTTATGTTGTTTCTTGAATGGGTACTCAGGTTACAATCAAATCTGAATCGCCCCGAGGACCAACAGAAAAATACTTTTACTTGTCCCTTCGGAACATTCGCTCCAACGCATGCCCTTTGGGCTATGCAACGCACCTGGAACGTTTCAAAGGTGCATGATGGCTATTTTTTCTGACTTTCTTGAACACTCTGTTGAAGTTTTTATGGATGACTTTTCAGTCTTTGAAGATTCTTACTTGTCTTGCCTAAAAAACTTAGAAGTCGTTCTTGCTAGATACGAGGAAATGAACTTAGTACTTAACTGAGAATAATGTCACTTTATGGTGACAAAAGGCGTTGTTCTTGGGCACAAGTTTTTCAAAGAAGGATATCAAGTGGATGAAGTCAAGATCGATGTAATTGCTAAATTGCTCGCGTCTGCGAACGTCAAAACCATAAGGAGCTTTCTAGGCCACACAAGTTTCTATAGAAGGTTTGTAAAAATGTTCTCGGACGTGTCCACTGAGCGCATTGCTAGAAGTGAACGAACCTTACATATTCGATGGAAATTTTCACCAGTCGTTTGATACTTTAAGGTATGCGTTAACAATAGCATCGATATTGATAGCCCCGAACTAGACGTAACCCTTTATATTGATGTGTGATACAAGCAACGTGGTAGTTTGAGTTATATTAGGTCAAAAGAAAAGAAACCTGAAACATCCTATTTCATATGCGTTAAAGGCACTAATGAATCCCAAGAACATTATACAACTACTGAAAAGGAAATGTTAACGGTTATGTTTGTGATAGAGAAGTTTAAAGCTTACTTGGTTAGTGGGTCAGCAACCATTTACAATGTTCACTCCGCTATTAAGTTCTTGATGGATTTCAATGGGTATTACTGCTATAGGAATTTGACTTAGGGGTTGTTTGGGGCGGAGAGTTGAGATAGGATGTCTAGAGTTCATATGCTTGTGGAGTTCATATATCTGTGGAGTTCATCTGTCTGTGTTTGGCATGCAGAGTTTATATATCTGGGTATCTAATTTAGTTTTTTTTAAAAAAACTTTTTCATTCAATAATATGCTTTTATGATTACTATTTTTATTTTAATTTTTTTATTCAATAATTGTAG
The DNA here is from genome assembly GCF_009727055.1 of Benincasa hispida. Lineage (NCBI taxonomy): Eukaryota > Viridiplantae > Streptophyta > Magnoliopsida > Cucurbitales > Cucurbitaceae > Benincasa > Benincasa hispida. The sequence goes on from NC_052354.1 coordinate 50,564,799, forward strand.
TCATCTTTGTTTGAATAAAATATGGATTGTAATTTTTTCTTTTAAATTTTAAAATTTTTCTTTCTTTCTTTCTTTTTTGAGCGAACAACAATTAACCTAGTACATTTCTTGTAAAAAAAAAATATGTTTAAATAAAATGAGAAACCAAAGCGAAATAAAAAATTTTGATTTTAGCTAATTTTTCTCCATGAATTTCATTATCATCTTCTTCTTTTTCTTCTTCTTCCTATTGTTTCTCTATATTTTTACTATGTCATCAATTTTTTTAATTAAATTTCCTCCATCATCATAACAGCCAATGGAATGTCACCACATTTCTTCAACAATTTCATATTCATTTCCTCTAAATTTGGAGGATCATCAGAGAGCAAATCTCTATTTTTCACTAATTTTTCCTGGAAAATGTTCTAGGAAATTTTTTTTCATTTTATGGTTTTTTATATATATATATGTTACATATTTTTCAACTACATATATACTTTTTGTCTAAATAGTCTTAACACTAATTTGATATGTGAATTCAATTATATAAAAATATTTTATTTTACAAATTTTATGTATAAATATTGCACTTAATATAGACAAAATAATATTTTTTATATAATCAACAACCCTACAACATACTTTAATAGTCATCACTCTTATAGTAATCGGAAATGGTTGTCGAAGTTGATTATCAAAGATGATTTTCTGTTGGAGTTTGTAGTCAGAGGTGGTTGTCGGAGCCTGAAGTTGGTTGCATAAAGATGTATTGGAGTTGGTTGTCGAAGTTTGTCATCGGAGGTTGTTTTCGAATCCCGGAGTTGGTCGAGCGAAAGTGGTTGTCCAAGTTCATCATAAAAGATGATTTTCAATAGAGATTGTAGTCGAAGGTGACTATTGGAGCCCAAAGTTAATCGTATGAAGGTGGTGTTAGAGTTGCTTTTCGGAGTTTTTTGTCGAAGGTGGTTGTCAAAGCCTCGAGTGAAGGAATCTCGACATGAGGAGATACTTGAGCAGAAACAGATCGTCCAAATTCTATTAATTATTGAATACAAAATTTACAGTAAACATACAAATAGATATGCATTCGAGATTAAATTACAACATGTTTTTACAAAGAAAATAGGTTTCAAGAAACCTCACCTTTGAAGAACCTTTCTTTAAGTACTCCCTCGTACGAGCCATGAGTAGGACTCCTTCTTCGTGGATCTTCTTCTTCACGCATGGACACTACCAGTCGAGAACCCACTTTATTCTCTTTTGGGATTCAAAGAATCAAACAGGAGATGTGGGCTTTGCTTGAGTCCTAGGAAGAGGAAAGAAGATTAGAGGATGAGAGGGAAGTTTTCTTCAGAGAACCTTCCTCTTTCAAATAAAACTTCTCTGTGTCAATTCTTGGAAGAAGATGATCTCTCAACTTCTTTTATCACAAGTTAGTTATTGAGAGAATGATGGAAGGGAGTTATAATTCCTTTCCCTTTTATTAATTTCATATAAATTAATAAAATATAATATATAATAACTACTTTATTATATATACACTATATGTTATATCAAATATAACATATAACTTATAGTTTTATATTGCATCAAATACAACATAAACTATAGATTTTATTCTCTCTGAACTATACATGGCATTTAATATAAACCAAATTTATTTTAAATTCATTTATATGAATCTCATTCATATAAATGATATTTGGATCATATCCAAATATTTTAATCCTCTCAATATAAATCATATTTATATTTAATTACATGAATCTTATTCATATAATTGGTATTTTAATCATATTCAAATTCCTCTCACAATGTGTCAAATACATTATAATTAATTATATCATATATAATTAATTCCCTCAATTAATTTGAATACTTCAAATTAATCCAAATATTAAATTCCTGTTAAGCTCCAACTATACTCGGATAATCAATTAAACTCTTTAATTAAATTACCAAACATCCGTTAACTATCGATCATTCTACTAAAGACCAACAGTTGCACTCTTCGCACTAAAAATATATTTTTATTTCCATTGCATATAATCAATCAACAGTGCGATGACCCTTCACAAATTTCTTATAAGTACAGCTGGGCCAAAATACCGTTTTGCTCCTGTAGTTGCATCTAACTCCTTAAGTACCACAGATTCCTCTAATGAACAATAAGTCATAGTCCCACTATGACCAAGTCCTCTTTGGGCCAGGAGCGGGTGTGACTACTATGTTCAAGACTCAAAATCAGCCCTTAAGGGAGCAATTTATCTACTTACCCCTACATCGGAGAATGAGTGAATTTCGTCTTGTGTAGCTGAGTTCCCAGCTCCCCAGTTAGATGAATCCCTAAAATGGTAGGCTTGAGTTGGCAATTTGGCCACTCTCACTCATACAAATCAAAGGATCGCCTTCATGAACAAGAGTTCACAACTCACTCAAGATTTAGGTCATGTCATCTAGGGTCATCCCAGTGAAATGTAAATCTCTATTATTAACGGCGTTATATAAAGAGACTAATCATTTCGTTGTCCGGTCTTATGCAAACTCTTTGTATAGGATACCCCTACTTGCATGTGTCGACATGAATGATCAGGATCACATCATTTGTAGCACTTTAAAATACTTGTAGCACCTACAAAGCAGGTCATATCTATAGTGTCACCAGGATAAAGTACCCAACCTTATCCATCTACTATAGACCATTTAGGTTATCATTTAAACAAGATCCACATGTATGTCTATATATACTTGTTTAAATTACATGAAATAACCTTGGATCATGGATTGAGTGTATGCTTATAAAGTAACACTTATTTTATTAACAACAATCTGTTTATACAGAGTTTGCTAACTACGAGATTACAAGGAGATTTAGGACACCATTCCCAACAATCTCCCACTTGTCCTAAAGCTTAGGGAGACTAATGTATAATACAAATAAAGTAAAAAATACAATAAACTAGAGCATACACTGTTGAGGTTGGTGCCCTAAATATTGTAGGATCCTATAGTTTGTAAACCTTGTACGAACAAACGTGCATGTGTTTAATAATATTTGATATTTTATTCACTTTGTCTATGAAATATGTGATATTTTAGTTGCATTAACAAAAAACGAATAAACTAACATCCAAGGTTATCGTTGTAACTTAAACATGTATGTGGTGACATACAGGTGGATCATGTTTAAGTGATAACCTAACTGATCTGTAGTATATGAATAAGGCTGGGTACCTTATCCTGGTGACACTACGAGTATGGCTCACTTTGTAGATGTTACAAATGTTTTAAAGTACTACAAATGATCTTATCTTGATCATTCATATATTAAACAAACAAGCGGGGATATTCTACACAAAGGAGTTTATATAAGACCGGACCGTGAAATGCTTAGTTTCATATATAACGCTGGTCATAATAGAGAATTTTATTTCTCTAGGATGACCATAGGTAACATGACCTAAATCTTAAGTGAGTTGTGAACTCCTGCCTATGAGGGCGATCTTTTGATTTGTATGGATGAGAGTGGCCAGATCGCTGACTGAAAAAGCCTATCATTTTGAGGATTCGTCTGATTGGGAAGCTGGAAACTCAGCTACACAAGATGAAATTCACTCCTTCTCCGAAGCAGGGGTAAGTAGATAAATTACTCCCTTAAGGGTTGATTCCCGGTCTTGAACAATGTGGTACTACACTTTTTCTTGCCCAGAGAGGGGTTTAGTCGTAGTGGGACTATGATCTATTATTCATTAGAGGAATCAATGGTACTTAAGGGGTTAGATGTAACTATAGGGGTAAAACGGTAATTTAGCCGACCTGTACTTACAAGCAATTTGTGAGGGGTCATCATACTGTTGATTGATTATATCCAATGGACATAGAAATATATCCATAGTGCGAAGAGTGCAACTCTCGGTCTTTAGTGGAGTACCCGACAGTTAACAGATGGTGGACAATGTGATTAAAGAGTTTAATTAGTTATTCACATACCGTTGGAGCTTCAAGCTACATGTCTATAAGATCCCCATGGTAGCTCTAAAGAATTTAGTTGAGAATCAGTTTTTGGGTTAATTTGAAATGTTCAAATTAATAAGAGGGAATTTAATTATATATGATATAATTGAATTGATTCCATTATATATGATATAATTGACATAATGTATTTGATACAATATTGTTTAATTGGAGAAATAAATATTTGAATGAGATTCAAATAGTTGTTAAATTTAATATAAATATGATTTATATTAAATGCCGTAAAAAAAAAAAAAAAGAACAATAATTTATATTGTATATGATGCAATATTAAAACTATAGGCTATAAATTTAATATGATAAATTGGTTATCATATTTATTTATATTATTAATTATTTGGATAATTAATCCCTTTTTTCTCTCTAACCACCTTAGTGGGTGGTTAGTAAGTTTTTTATTGCAAATGAAATAAATAAAATATGATTTTATTAATCCATCTTTAAAGCACACGATGTGCATCAAAATCTATACGATAGATTGAGAGCCTATAAGATAGTCTCCAAAAACTACACGATTGAAACACTTTGCTATACGATAGTTTGTACTTCCTTAATTGTTTTCCTCCTCCAAACTCTTAAACTCCCTCCTAACCAAAATAGCCAGAGGCCACCACTTCTGGGTTCTCACATTAAGAATACTAAGGAAACCAAGTGGTTGTGTCTTCCCCTTTTGGTTCGAGTTTGATTATTGTTCGAGGGGTTTGTGAGTGTTCGGAGAGTTTGTGTTTGTTTGAAGGACTTACGTGAAGAAGATTTCTTTAAAGGTATAATCACTTGAACCCTCTTTTTTATTCAAAAGCATACTGTAATTTATGTTATGATGCATAATCTGTACTGTTATACTGTAAATGTTTGTTTTCAATCGAAATTGGATTTGCACGATCCACTTCCGCTCATAGGTTCTCTGTAAAACAAGTTCTTTCATACACTATACCCCAGTAACACCGAGTTATTCATCGGAGCTGCTCACTCAAAGGTGATCATCGAAGGTGATTTTCATCGGAGTTTGTAGTCAGAGTTGGTCATCAGAGTTTGTTGTCGGAGCCAATTGATCATCGGAGTTAGTAGCGTGAAGGTGGTCGTCAGAGTTGGGTCACAGATGGTGGTTATCGGAGGCTAGAAGTGGTTATCAGAGCTCGGAGTTGGTCATCAGAGTTTGTTGTCGGAGCCAATTGATCATCGGAGTTAGTAGCGTGAAGGTGGTTGTCGGAGTTGGGTCACCGATGGTGGTTATCGAAGGCTAGAAGTGGTTATCAGAGCTCGGAGTTGGTCGTCGAAGCTGTCAACGGAGGTGGTTGTCAGAGTCTGGAATTTGTCGTCAGAATTGTAATCGAAGGTGGTTGTCGGAGCCCAGAGTTGGTCTCCGAAGTTGTCATCGGAGGTGGTTTTTGGAGCCTAGAGTTAGTTCTCGAAGTGTGACATGAAGGAACTCTTATTCAAGAGAACTAGTGAGTGAAAGCAAGAACTTTCCAAGTGCATTGTAAAAGAATAAATGCATTCACAAACATATAGAACAGTTATGCATCTTCAAGAAAATTATAGCATGCTTTCTTAATGAAATACAAAAGAAATTGAGAGACATACCCTTGAAGAACTCTTCTTCTAGAAATCACTCGCTCTCGTCAGAATCGTCCGGCAATATCTTGCTCTCTTGAGCAACGTCTAGCAACCTCTCGCCGTCGTTACAATCATGAACAATCTGTTCCTCAAATAGTAACCCTTTGACACTACCACTCAGCAACCTTGGTATTCTTAGAGTGAGAATCTAGGAGGTATGGGCTCTGTGTGAATTTGGTAGAGGGAAGGAAGAAGAAAATGATCAAACTACACGATCAAGTAAGTGGGAGAAATGATTTTTTTAAGAGTACTTGATTGTTTAGTAATCTCTCGCTCTTGTGAGAATCGTCTAGTAAATCTCGCTCTCATGAGCAATCGTTTAGTCTCTCGCTCAATCGTTTAGCAAATCTCGCTCGATTGTCTAGTCTCTCGTGGGGGCTATCGTGTAGTCTCTCGTGAGCAAACGATTAGTGAAGCAATTAATGAAGCGATCATTTGTAAAATGAAAACATTTTTCATTTTATTCTTCAGTTATTAAAACTAAACATAACCTCCCACTTCACGCACGGTTAAAGGAGAAACCAATCATAATTATCTCATAATTGTTTATATTATAAATAAATATAATAACTAACTTATCATATTATATGATAAGTTAGTTATTATATTTATGACCTGTAGTTTTAATATCACATCATATGTAATATTTAAATCATAGTTCTTTTCTCCTTTATTTAATATAAATCATATTTATCAAATTCCTCCAATTAATGTATCTTGTACATCAAATCAGTTATATCACATATAATTGAACTAATTTAATTATATCATATATAATCAAATTCCCTTTTGTTAATTCGAATACTTCAAACTAACCCAAAAACTGATCCTCAAATTGAATCCATTGACCTACGAAGGGGACCTTATGAAACTGTAGCTTGAAGCTCCAACGATAGGTGAATAACTGACTAAACTCTTTAATCACGATATCCACCTTCCGTTAACTATTAGGCACTTCACTAAAGATCGACAGTTGCACTATTCTCACTACAGATATATTTCCGTGCTCATTGGATATAACCAATCAACAGTACGATAACCCTTCACAGATCGGTCGTAAGTACAGCTGGCTAATTTACCGTTTTGTCCCTATAGTTACACCTAACTCTTTAAGTACCATTGATTTCTGTAATGAACAATACATCATAGTCCTACTATGAATGAACACCTCTCAGGCTATGAGAAATTATTTGGCACCACATTGTTCAAGCCCTAGAATCAACCCTTAAGGGAGCAATCCACCTACTTACCTTTGCTTCAGGGAAGAAGTGAATTCCATTTTGTGTAGCTGAGTTCCTAGCTCTCCAATTAGATGAATCCCTAAAGTGGTAGGTTTGAATCGGTAATATGCCACTTGCACCCATGCAAATCAAAGGACCACCCTCATAGGCAAGTTCCCAACTCACTCAGAATTAAGGTCATGTTACCTATGGTCATCCTAGTGAAATGAAAGGCTCTATCATGAATGGTGTTATATAACGAGACTAAACATTTCGTGGTCCGGTCTTATATAAACTTCTTTGTATAGAATACCCCCGCTCGCATGTCTCCACATGAATGATCAGGATCAGTCTATCTGTAGCAATTTACAACACTTATAACATCTACAAAGCGGGTTGTATCCGTAGTGTCACCAGGATAAGGTTTCCCTCCTTTATCCATATACTACAGACCATTTAGGTTATCATTTAAGGCATGATCCACTTGTATATCTCCCACATACATGCTTAAGTAATAACGATAACCATAAATCTTAGTTTATTGGTTTGTGGTTAATGCAACTAAAATATCTCATATTTCATAGACAACAGTGAAGAAAATATCTCATATTATTACATCACAAGTGTTTGTTCATACAGGAGTTTATAAACTATAGGACCCTATGAGATTTAGGGCATCAATCCCAAAGTGGCGATGTGTAGATTCATTGAAAACATGGGAAGAAAGGAGAGTTGGGGTTAGTTAGGGTGAGTTGGTAAAATATACCAACTCAACTCTACCAACATTTAAAGTTGGTGGGACAAACAATAAGTTCGTATATTACACCAACTCAACTCAAATCATGTTGGGGAACCAAACAACCCCTTAGAGATCAAAGATAGAAAAGGTATAGAAAATCAGGTGGCTGACCACCTATCAAGATTGGAAAATAAAGAAATGCAGTTCGGTCAGGCTAAAATAGAAGACGCATTTTCTGATGAACATCTACTTAAGGTTGAAGATAGGGAGTCGTGGTAAGCTGATATTGTCAGTTACTTAACCACGAAATAGTTTTCAAAAGACTACAATGCTCAGCAAAAGAAATAACTTATGCATGACAGCAAATTCTATTTTTGGGTGAGTCGTTTCTTTACAAACAAAGCCCATATCTAATTATGCATCGGTGTGTCCCCAAGGTTGAAGTACAAGGCATCTTATTTGAATTCCATGATTCGCCTTATGGAGGTGATTCCGAAGGAGTGGAATAACTGCAAAGGTCCTCAAGAGTGGGTACTTCTGGTCTACTCTATTCAAAGACGCAACGTAATATATTCTCAAGTGTGTCCCATGCCAACGCACGGACAACATCTCAACAAGGAATGCAATGCCACTCAACAACATACTCGAAGTTGAACTTTTTGATGTTTGGGGCATTGACTTCATGGGGCTTTTTCCTCCATCTTGTGATCAATAGTGTATTTTAGTAGCAATGGATCATGTGTCTAAGTAGGTTGAGGTAGTGGCCTGTGCGCAGAATGATGCGACAACTGTTTTAAAATTTCTGACCAAGTACATTTTCACGCATTTTGGAACACCAAAGGCGTTGATAAGTGACGAAGGTACACATTCTATTGACTGCATCATTTTTAAACTACTTGATAAATATAATGTCGGGCATAATATGGCTATCGCCTATCACCCATAGATGAACAGGCAAGCAAAAGTCTCCAACAGAGAAATCAAGTCAATTTTGGAAAAAGTTGTCAACGCATCGAGAAGGAACTGGGCACAAAAATTGGATGAAGCTCTTTGGGCATATAGGACTGCATTCAAAATACCAATAGGTATGTCTACTTATGCCTTAGTATTTTGTAAATCCTACCACTTACCTTTGGAATTGGAGCATAAGGCATTTTGGACAGTGAAAAAGTTGAACTTAAATCTGGAATCCCTTTTTTACTTTAAACCATCAACCCACGCTTTGAAGTTTTTATCACATGAAGATACCACCTACTTGGTGGAATAAGTGGATTATGGTAATTAAGGTGCTTTGAAGTTGAGTGGAAAATCTCACTTTATGGGTTTTTCGAAATTTCCAATTTTTTTCCATTTTGAATTTTGAATTTCAATTTCAAAATCAAAATCAAAATCAAATTTCAATTTTCATTCTTTGATTAAAATTGAACTTTTATTAATTTTACAAAAATTAATCAATAATTAATTTTTGTAATAAAATTAATAATTACTAATTAATTAAACAATTTAATTAATTCTATTAATTTAATATCAAATGTTAAATTAATTTGTCACCAAATCCATCACGATGAATCCCCATTCATGAAATTAATACTTAAATCATATTTATATATTAATCAATCCTCCAATTACGTTTAATTCCAAAATTAAACGTGTAATTATATCACATATAATTATTAATTTCCTTAATTCGAATTAGAACGTTTCAAATCAACTTATCATGCTATTCTAAGGCTAATCCGTTTGTGAGCTAGTAGAGGGACCTAATGGACCTACAGATCATGGGCTCTAACGATCCGAGATCAATGGGTTGAACTCTTTACATCTAATTAACTCTAATTCGTTAACTACCAGGTCACTCCACTAAAGTTCAGTAGTTGCACTCCTCTCACTGTAGATATATTGTGTCCACTCGATATAATTATGATTAGTAAGTTAACCCTTCACAGATTGTTCGAAATAACGATTGGGTCAAATGACTGTTTTACCCCCACCCTCTCATTAGCCCGAGAGGGACTCGGTTTGTAGTACTTTACAACTCCTTGTAACAACTACAAAGTGGGCTACATCCAATAGTGTTATCAGAATAAGGCCCCTAACTTTATTCGTTATACTATAGATCATTTTGATTATTTACTCGAACCTGATCCAGTTTTATGTATCCACATAAAGTTCAAGTGCTCATGACGTAGTCATGGATCTTTTAATTTATTGGATTTATTTCTAAAATGAAATAAGCAATTCATAAATTCAATAACAAATTTATTGAATCAAACTTTAATAATAACTTTATTGAATTTCATAATAAGTTTATTATTTTGCAAACCACGAGTTTTAGGACATAAAATCCAACCGCGATTCTTTGCTTCTGGCTATTACTTTAACTTTATCATACTCCATGGAAAAGATAATGGCAGATAATGCAATGATTATGAAACTCTCAGCTTGTGAGACAATGGGCTTAGCAACAACAATTTGTATAGATAAAACTGACACTCTTATTTTAAATGAGATGAAAGTTAAGAATTTTGGATTGGGGAAGATGAAATTATAGACAAAGAATTTTCCAATTCAAGAATTGCGACTGAGGTTGCTGAATTGCTGCATCAAGCAGTTGCATTGAATACAATGGGTAATGTTCAAAGATAATCTTTTTCACCTCTAGAAATATTCGGGAGTCCAACTGAGAAAGCGATACTTTCTTGGGCCGTGTTTAACTTGGATTTGAACCTTAGATGAATTGAAGAAGCAACATGAAATAATCCAAGTGGAGACATTTTGTTCAAAGAAAAAGAGAAACGGAGTTTCGACGTGACGATAGGAGGAGTGGTTTATCCATACATATTGGGAGGGAGCAAGAGAGATGATATTGACAATGTGCTAATATTATTACAATAAGCAAGGAATAGTTAGAGATATTGATGGGAAGCAAGAAGACAATTGATTGCGACAATCACAACTATGGCCGGAAAAAGTCTCTGATGCATAGCCTTCACCCACAAGCAGATCAAAGACAACGAAAATCCAAAAGTCCCTACAAAACTCGATGAATTGGGATTGACATTACTCAGGTTAGTCGGTTTGAAAGATCCTTGCAGTCCAGGAGTTAGAGAAGCTATAGAATCATGTAGAGCTGCCGGAGTGAACATAAAAATGGTAAAAGGTGATAACTTACAGCAACAACCATAGCAATTGAATGCAGATTACTAAATCCCGATGGTGATACGAACAATGACGAAGTTGTAGTAGAGAGCGTAAGATTTAGAAACTACACACCAGAAGAGAGGCTAGAAAAGATTGGGAACATCAAAGTAATGGCTAGATCTTCCCTATTTGACAAGCTTCTTATGGTACAATGCTTGAAGAATTTAGGCCATGTAGTGGCAGTCACAGGGGATGGAACAAATGATGCCCCTGCTCTTCGTGAGGCAGACATTGGTCTTTCCATGTGAATTCAAGGAACCAAAGTTGCAAAAGAGAGCTCGGATATTATGACAACTTTGAGTCGGTCGTCACGGTTTTGAAATGAGGAAGATGTGTTTACAACAATATCCAAAAGTTCATTGCAGCATTAGTAGTGAACTTCATTGATGTTGTGTCTTCTGCTAAAGTCCATCTAACAGCAGTTCAGTTATTATGGGTGAATATCATAATGAACACTATGGGAGCTTTAGCCTTAACCATTGAGCTACCCACCAATGATCTCATGGCGAAAACGTTGGTCGATCAAGCTGAACCGTTGGTGATGAAAGTCATAAGGAGGAACCTCATTGCACAGGTTGTGTATCAAGTGACAGGATTGTAGGTTTTGGAATTTAAAGGAAGTGTCATCTTCAATGTGAATGAAAAGGTTAAGAACACACTCATTTTCAACACTTTTGTGCTATGTCAAGTATTCAATGAGTTCAATGCAAGGAAGCTGAAGAAGAAGAAGAATATATTTGAAGGGATACACAAAAGCAAGCTGTTTTTGGCAATAATTGTGATAACTTTGGCTTTTCAAGTGGTAATGGTGGAGCTTTTGGGAAGGTTTGCAAATACTGAGAGGTTTAATTGGAGCCAATGGGGAGTATGTTATACCAGTTTCTGCCTTTCACTTTCCACAGAGAAGAAATTCAGTGCCATAAAACTAAAGCTTCTATCATATCAATACCATCATTTTTCTTAAAAGAAAAATCCAACTACCAAGAAATTAGCAATGTCTTTACTTTCCCAAGACGTGTTTAGTAGTAACAATGACATTGCAGAACTGAAGTTCATTTATATTGACCTTTTAACCTAAATCTCAAATTAGTTTTGATGATAATAAATCTGATCTAAAATAATTTTTTAAGTTCGGATCCCTAAAAACTTTAATTAAACAAATATTTAATTTTAAAATTACTAAACTCAGCACTAAAGGGTTATTTGTTTTTTTTTGGAAATGTAGATAATCGGAATATTTAGATACTTGAAATTATAGATGTCTGAAATTACAAATGTCCAATATCCTTAGATAACCATGTTTATTGTAGGAATATTTTTTAAGATATCTAGGAATATTTAGATAATTATGCTTATTTTGTAAGATTTATATCGAGAATTTCTTGAATTTACATAATGTTCTAAGAATGCATTTACGGGTATTCATTAATGTATAATTAATTTAATATAATTTTATTACTTTCTTTGTTATTTTTCTCAATGAAATAATATATATTAATTTAAGATTTTTTATAAAACAAATATTAATTTAAATTTAAATTTGGTTATCTTTCTTAAATTTTTTTTTAAAAATCTACGATATAACAAAAGAGAGTGAAATATATACTTGACAATATTTATTTTGATTATAAAATAAAAATAAAAAAGAGTGTTATTTATATCTATACTATCTAAAAGGGGTTATGGGAAAACATTCGATTTCCTCTTTTGCCCTGCTAATTGATGATCATTGAGATACCTTATGTAATTTAATACTTAAATCATTAAAATTTGCATTTTATCTCTAATATCTATTTTATATTAAATAAAGGGAAAAGAAAATTTAAAACTCACATTTTATTCTCTAAATTTTAATTCAAAAAAAATATTTAGAAAAATCACATTTTATCTTTAATAATATTTACTTCTCTTTAAATAAAGGTTTTTAAAAAAAAAAAAAAAATCATATTTTATCATCTAATCTCTTACTCACAATTTTTTTAAAGTTACACTTTATCTATAATATCTACTTCAAGTTAAATAAAGATAAAAAAAAATTAAAAACAATTCACATTATATCCTCTAATATAATCTCCACTTCATATTAAATAAATGAAAGTTTTTTTTAAAAAAATAAAACTAAATTATGATGTGAGATCTAAATTTTCCTTATAAATAACTAATGTCAACTTCTCATTTTTTTTTAATCAGGTATCTCCTCTCTCTTTTCTTTTCTTTCTTTCTTTTTCTTTTCTTTTTTTTTTTTTAATTTTGCTAATCGACTCTCTCTATTTTTTTTAAATCAAGTATCTCCTCTCTCTTTTCTTTGGGGTTTTTTTTTTTTTTAGAAATTTTGTTGTAGATATTTTTTTCGTTAATAGCAACGTTTTTACCAATGTTTATTTTTCCTTCTTTAAGAAGTTTAATTTCTCTATTTCAATTATCTCTTCTATATTCTAAAGGAAGATGTCATCTTTCTCTCTAATTTTGTTTAACACATGTCTTCTTTTTCAACTTTTTTCACTTTTCAATTTTGTAAAAACATATCAAGTGACTTAATGTAATTTTTTATTTGCTTTTATAGGGTTTTTCTCGATTCACTCAGAATACATATTGAAAAGGGTGGAGAAAAGACTTTACTTTTGAGGTTCGAGAAATTTCTCAAAGTTCAAGCAATTTAGAGGTCAACAAAGTGACCGAGAAGAGAGTGATTGTTTTAATGCTTTTGTAGTTTTTTCAGGTTTTGATTTTTGTAAATGCACACTGATAACTTGTAAAAATACAAGTTATTGTTCTCTCAAAGTTGAAACAATTAGAATCTTTATTGATGTAAACGCACTCATTATAGAGAAAAAACACATGAAATTCTATATATGTACTAAACTCATACAAAAATATCATTTTAAGTAAAAGGTTGCTTCATTAAGCATGTAACGTATGAATGAAAGAAATTTACCAAGTGTTGCAAACAAGGCCAATGTAGAGGTATGCGTCCAAGACTATTCAACACATGAAAGATACAGTTGGCTCGTGCATTTTATGTCAAACCACTTGCCGGCATGGGCTTCTGACTGGCAGCATCTGAACAGATCATAAATGGCAGACAACTGTTCCAAGTTATGAAAATTAGTGCAATCAAATCACCAAGTTGGACGGCTGTTTCACTATTGATCAAGAGGTGTTGGCCGGAGAGAAGCTCGAGATTCCTCAACTCCTCCACCAAGTTGGTCATAGTACGCATTAAAAACAAGCCAAAGAGCACAAGAGATTGAACTCTGCTGCTTGACTTCTTACTTTTCACCTTTCATTCTCATTCTCTATCTACTTTCATTATGCTGAGATTGTTTGTATAAACACTTGATATCTTTAATACAATCTTATCTTCAACCATTCATCATTTCTCCATCTGTTTACTTTCAAAATTGTGTGTTTGTGAATTTTCTGACTTAATGAAAGTATGAAATCTATTGCTTAAGTCTTCCTAATCAGTTGACTAAAATGGTAAAGTAGTTAAGTCACTCGAGAGACCAGTTTAACTATTAAACACATTAAGTTAGGGCATGAAGTAATTTTAGAGATAGAATTGCTCATGTCTTTTGACTGTTCTTTGTAACCGACGCATGCATCCTAGAGATAGGATTACAGTGGTAGTCACATCGAGAGATATTGAATCTAGCATGAACCAAGAACAAAATTTCCAACGCATAGCACATACATTTAGATTGTAAACAAGCATCTACACCTTCTTTATTTCATTTTCATTATGCTCATCTAGGCTTGTTATTTCTGCTAGGAAATCAGTGCATACCATTGACACTTTAAAACATTCATCCATAAACCCCTTTCTCCCTCTAAACTTTTATTTCTTCTTGCATGCGTGTCGTAGATTAGTGTAAATAACCAACGCATCTCAATTAATTAGGAAACATCTGCATCAGATCCAAGAACAAACCCTGCATTAGTACATTCTAGAGTCCCTGCGTTTAATCCTGGACTCACCAGGAAACTTGCGTTAGATTTATAATTGAGTCTAACTCAGAAGAACTTGTATGCATAACAAGCTGTGCACCACAACGCATCACCTTATTTTCATACCAAGAGATAGATTGATCCCTCATCCATTTTCATTCATCATACTCATTCATCTCCACTTACATTCATCACCATAAACACATTTAGAATCAGAATCACAGGGCGAACAGATAATATGGTATAAATGAACTAATATATGATTCACTTGCATTTAAATTTCACCCTCTACCTTCACGACCTAACATATGAACTAACATATGGTATAAACAAACATGTATGTCCAACTGACTTTTTCTTCTTTTCGATGTTGAAGGACCTATGAATACATACATGGAAGATAAAATGATCAAACCAATAGCATAAAATGTTAGTCATTAAATGTTAAATGGTATAAAAAGTTTGACATACATTCGTTACTTCCATGATATCCTCATGGATATGATCTTTCAAAGGGTACATTCAAAATATAATACCCTTCGTGTAGTCAATAGCGAATAAATTCTAGTGGTTGCTACCAATCATGTTAGATTAATGACACTAAACTTTGATTAATCCCATTGGCATACAAGTGATGCATTAACTATATCAACCTCATTAGACACATGATTCCTACATTTCAAACATGGACATCTAATTGAATTGGAACCATTGTCATGACATAAACCAAATTCAATAAATGTTTTCACTTCTAACTCATATACTCTAGACATCCTATTTTCCATCATCCATGACTTGTCCATTGTACAATATTAGAAAACTTAATTCTTGGTACTTACCCCCTAAACAAACTACATAATGACAAATAGTTTCGTTAAAGGAGATTGGAACCATGTGACATGAGAGTAATTCAAACATCTTAACCACAAATGGATGCCTTTAAGTAAGAATACCAAAAAAAAAAAAAAAACACCTAAACTGTAACTAGTTCATCCATTTCTTTAGTTTTTTTTTTTCTTGTTTTAATTTTCTACTTATAAATAGTTCATTCATTAGTGTTCATGTTGGTAGTTAGTATTGATTTTTCTACCATGTGATTCTTTTTTCTTAAGTACAATTGAGGGTAGGAGGATTTGAATCATAGACCTTATGGTTTCTAACACACTCATATGTTAATTGAGGTATGCTCAGTTTTGTCACGTAAATATTATGTTGAGTCAAACATTGTTGATTTTGAGTGTTTTAAAGTAGAATTGAACATGATTCGTTGTACTAAAAATAATAATAAGATTTATTAAATCATTTATGGAGAAAATTTTGAACTTAATTTGACTCATCCACTTATTTACAAGATTTTTAAAAAAAATTACAAGTTTTGACTCAAATGGAAACGACAGTGCATTTGTTATGATTTTTTGAGGTTGAATTGGAGTCCTAAACCGAAGGAAAATTGCAGGCATTTTGAATTTGTGCGACTGAGCTAAGATATTAATTTGAAAGGAGTGGGTGCTTTTGAACCTCCCAATTTTAACATAAAACCCTTCATTCTTCTTCCCTAGTCTTCGACTTTCTTTCTTCCTTTGTGTTCTTTCCCGGCTCTCTCTTACATTTCCTTCTAAATTTTCTATTAAAAAGAAATTCTAAACAAAATTATAAAGAAATTTAGAAATTCTAAAGGCTACCATGATTAATTTGTAAATCTTATCAATTTGGTAAGAAATTATTTGGGGAGAAAATGTTTCAAATCATAACTGATTTATAATTCTTTAATTTACTTTTGCATCCAAAGCAATTCGAAATAAAGTGGATGTATCCAAACAACATTTACTTTTGCATCCAAACAAATTAGAACTGATTTCAAATTCAATCCAGATAAGGGTAAATAAATAGAGAAAGCAAGTTTACACTTGAGTCGACGAACGGATCAATGGCTGGAACATGAACCACGAGCCAACAGATAGGGGTGATTTCGAACGACAGCGATGGAAACCACGGACGAGAAGATCCTTGACGATGAAGACACTCGGTGATGGTGTCTGGTGATCCTTGTGGTATGTGTTGAGGGGATCCGCGATGGAGAGACAAAGAATTTCAGACAACCCACAGTTTAAGGAGGATGATGGTTTCAAACGACCCTCGGCAGCGATTTTGTCTCATGACGATGGAAAATCGAATAGGTGGGCGGTGGTTTGTAGAGGAAAAGGGTTTCATTTTTTTAGGGATGAGGATTTTGATCAAGGGTTTTTTGTACGAATGGCTTCATTTGGGACGCCCAAATGAAGAATGGCCACCTGTAGAGAAAGTAATGGAAATTGATCTTCTGCTTACGTCATAAGCATGTGATTTTACAATTCGCACCTGAGATGCACCCATCGCGTCTGCCAATATGAATTTACTCGATCTTCTATGGCTCGTCACTTGATACCCGATGGCTCGTCACATGTTCCTCGATGCATGGTCACTCGATACCCAGCTTCTTGGTTACTCAATACGACTGCAATCGACATGTGTATACTCGATCATATCTATGTCATACTTAATGCTTGATTACTTTATACTCGATTATTTTGAATTCTAAACCCGTTTGAAGGTCACTCGATACGGCTGCAATCGACATCTTTATACTCGATTATATCTATATCATACTCGATGCTCAATTACTTTATATTCTATTCTTTTGAATTTATAACCCATTTGAAGGCGTTTAAAGTCCATTATTTCACCACTTCCCAAGCTCAAACTATTCTCTTTGTTCGTCTAATTGTATATCCTTTGACGACAACACTTCTACACTCGAAATTCCACTATCTCTACACCAGGTAACATTCTTTTCCTTATTTGTAGTTTGGCATCATTCACACGAAACTTGACTATCATCAGGTAACATTCTTTTCCTTTTTTTATATTTTGGCATCATTCACTCAAACCTCGACTATCTCTGCATCATATTCCTCGATATATGCTTCCATGTTACTCAATACTCGATCAATATGATTTTCATTTCTATTTTCATATCTCGCATGTTTGGCCGGACTTTGAGCTTGTTTCATTTCAATTTTCATATTTTAGTTATTTTGAACCATCTGGAGTTTATGATTTGAGTTGGATAATGCATGAAGGTCGAAAATCAAACCAAATGCTCAAAAATCGACCATTTAGTCACTTGTAATGTAGCAAGTAAAGGATACCATGTAGCATGTATTGGGTATCAAGAAATCAAGTATCTTGTATCGTGCATCAAGGAACAACATTGTGTATCAAGTATTGAACAAAATTCTTATTTATCCCTGTCTTTTGTTATTCTGTGCAGTAGAGCTAGATAATTCAAGATTCCTCCGCAAGATCGTTCCCAGGCAAAGCGACCAGTCTATCCTCTCACATTGGTACGGCTAACAAGATAATGAAAGAGAAGCTTACTGCCACTCAGCTTGCCCTCATTAGAAAGACGGTATGAAGGCAATTTGTGGATATGAATATTATCTTCAACAGTCAATTAGTCCATTACATTCTATTGAGAGAGGTTGAAGACCATAGGAAGGATGCATGACATTCAATTTGAATGGTACAGTTGTAACATTCACCAAAGAAGACTTCCTATTATTGACGATATTTTAGCAGTCACCTAATCCAGTAGTTGTGAGGAGGCTGAAGTAATTGTATCACTACGTAGTAGTACTTGAGGAATGATTTTGCGAGGGATATTCATATTGGTACCTTAGAGACAATGTACAAAGAGATGGAGTTTGAGAACGATATGGATGTTGTGAAGATGACATAGGTCTATTGCACTGAATTAGCTATGATGGGAAGGGAGAAGACAAAGGCCAATGTCGACAAGACCTTTTTAATTGATGGGGAGGATTTAGTTTGGATTGGTGTCCTAATTCTCCCGAAGTCTCATAGTTTGTAAACATTGTACACATTGTTATGAATAAAATAAGAGTTATTTTATTTTGTATTTACCCATATCTAATAAACAAAGCTCCATGGTTATTGTATGAAAATTTAAGTATGTATGTGAGATATACAAGTGGATCATGCCTTAAGTGATAACCTAAAAAGGTCTGTAGTATAAGGATTAAGGAGGGATATCTGATCCTAGTGACACTGTGGATACGGCCCGCTTTGTAGAAGTTTACAAGTGTTGTGAACTACTACAGATGGTTGATCCTGACCATTCATGTGGAGACATGCGAGCGGGGGTATCCTATACAAAGAGCTTGTATAAAACCAGAATACGAGATGATTCGTCTCTTTATATAACGCCATACTTAAGACTTACATCTCACCTAAAACAACCATAGGTGAGATGTAGGACTATGACTTATGTTCATTAGAGGGATTAGTGGTACTTAAGGAGTTAGATGTAACTACAGGGGTAAAATGGTAAATTGGTCTAGCTATACTTATGAGCGATCTATGAAGGGTTATCACACTATTGATTGGTTGATATGGACACAAAATATATCTGTAGTAAGGAGAGTACAACTATCGGTCTTTAATGGAGTGCTCGACAGTTAACGGATGGTGGATCCTATGACTAAAGAGTTTAGTTAGTTATTCACGTACCGTTGGAACTGAGGTTCATAAGGTCGCCTTGGTAGCTCAATGGATTCAAGTTGAAAATCAACTCTTGGTATTAGTTTGAAGTGTTCAAATTGACAAGAGGAAATTCAATTATATATGATATAATTGGTATGATGTATGACATACATGAAGTGGAGGATTAATGTAAATATGATTTACATTAAGTACCATAAAATAAAAAAAGAACTATGGTTTATATGTTCCATGAGATGAAATATTAAAACTATAGATTATAAATATAATATGGTGAGTTGGTTATCATATATATTTATAGTAATATTAATTATTTGATAATTATCTCTTTTTCTCTAATAATCAATTGAGTGGGAGGTTATTGGTGATTTTATGGTACCCGTGAGATAAAGGAAAAATGTTTTCCTAAAACTGAGGGTTGCTACTTACGGAAAGAAACTCACGGAGAATGTTATCAAGTTAAAACGTTTCATTAAACGATAGTTAGTAGAGAGACTAAACAATCGTGGAGTGTCACTATACGATAGTTCACTCAGCTGGTCGTAGCTAAATGATCGCATGGCATTGTCAATATGATATGCTGCATCTTCTACACAATTGAGCACTTCGTCTATACGATAGACTATGTCATCTCATACTTGCTCAATCGTCTACACGATTGTTGTTCCTCCAGTCTCTTCCTCTAACCGAGATCATACAGAGCCCATAACTCCTGGATTGCACACCGAGAATACCAAGCTAACCATTGTGGTGGTGTCTTCACTCAACTCGATTGATATCGAGGTTTTAGAGGTCGTTCGTTGGGTTCGTGATCACTGCATTCGTTGTATTCGTGCTGGTGATCGTGCTGTTGTTCCGATCGTTGTGTTCTAGGGCTGAGGTGCTGTTCTTAGACACATTGGAGTGATCGAGTGAGTTTGAAGAATGAGCTTCAAAGGTATGATACTCTATCCTTTGACTATCTTATAAAGCATGTTGTAATTTCGTATTGTACATGACCTGTTAGTTTCCATTTTGTGGCTATAATTGTTTATGTTCAATTTCGAAAGGAATTTCGAATGATCATTCCACTGTTCATGGAAATCCTCATGTTTGATTTCTTTCAATTGGTATTAAAGCCATGCTACTTTGATATTCCAAATTCTACTTCTATTTTGAACTTTCTTTTACAGTCATGGTGAGTTTTTGCATTGTATTTAAATGTTAATTGCATTTAAGGATGGATGTTTATGACTATCACATGTAACAAATTGTTCGTTGTTTTGTATAGACAAGGATCACACCTGCACCATTGATCATATCCGATAGGGAGAGGCGATATAGGGACACTAAGGTCGATGAACGACCCATATACGAGTGCATTGATGTCGAAACGACCTCCTCAGAGACACTTACATCACACCATGATGAGGATGCTCGTAGTCACTCCAGTGACTATGAGAGTAACGAGCATCAATCCCACGAGCCAGAACTCGATGAGCATTAGTCTCACAAGCTCTCTACCAATGAGCGTGAGATTCATCCTCCTCATAACGAATCTCACGAGCTCCCTATTGACGATCATGTGCCCTAAACTGAGGAGCGAGGATCGCCAAGGTTGAATACAACCCATTTTGAGACCATGAGGGGTATGGGCATTCGCACAATGCTCCCTGACGTAGATCAGATAGTGGTTATGATGGAGCGTAAATTGGACAATGTATAACCAGACTTGGAAGATGTAAAGTTTGACTTGAGTTTCATTCGGGCCAACATACAAACAATCACCAGCCTACTGCGGTCATTGTGTCAAGTACTAATATCATGTTAAACTTATTCTAATGTAAATCTATATCATAATGTGTTTGACCTAACATACTTCGTAAATTATATAGGGTTTACGCATGGAGTCCACCAAGACTGTTGACTCCATTCCTCAACATTCCACCGAGTCCCATGACCCAACCCCTTCATCAGCCACTAAGTCCCATGAACCTATTCCTCCACCTTCCACCGAGTTCCAAGACCCCATTCCTCCACTTTCCACTGAGTCATGTGACCTCATTCCTTCACCTTTCAATAAGTCATATGACCTCATTCTTTCACCTTTGATGGAGCTTGTGAACTGTAAAGGAAAATAGTACGGACAAGTAGGAAGAGGAAGGTGACACAACCGTACATCCCTCCAGTTGACACGATAAGGGCAACACGAAAAAAGAAGAAATACATTCAGTTCAATTAACATTCGATTTACATTGTCCCTTATGACCCGACACACGCTATTCTAGAGGACTTGATGAATAAATTCATGGTTTGGTTGAACAGCGTGGATATAGGTCCTCACTAGCCAGCAAATGAAGTCCTATTTAGGAGGAATTACATGATGAAAGAATTGTTCCAAAAGCTAACACATTATAGTAATTGGGTTGAGAATGATGTAAGTTAACATCCATTATTACATTTATATGCTTCTTAATTACTATTCCCATTCTTTGACTTAACTTGCAATTATAGGTTCTCATTTCTCAAGGGATGATATATTATGCAACGGAAGACTACAAAATTAATAAGTACTTAAATTATATTTAATTTTATTTTTAAGCATGTTGTTCATATGATATTCATAAGAGGGTTTGAAACACATATTACCTTTGAAGATATCCTTCACAAATTCAGCTGAGATCCACTAAGATAAAGCTTGAAACTCCGAGAGGGCTATCACCAGGATGTTCTCTACTATGCTCAAGCTGGAATGTGTGGTGGAAACACTTAAATCAAGTTGAATTGATGAAGAACAAGTGAGGGGTACGTAGGGTTTTTAGGTTATTAGTTCATAAAGTATAACTCAGAATGCCTAAACTTTCTTAATGAATGGAGCTTCTTTCTATTGGTAGAATTCATGCAACTGTATAGGGTTGCATGGTGGGCAGCTCCAGCTTGAAGATCATCACCAAAATGCAATTGGAATTTGATGATATTCCATCAAACATGTTAGTGGGTTTTTCCCAAAAATGAAAAAATCCATTAACCTAAAATGATTTCAAAAATCATTTTATTTAACTTAATTTTATCAAATTAATTCAAAATAGTTCATTTAAATAAAACTAATTTTAATTGATTTTTAATTAAAATAATATTAATTTAATATCTAACTATTAAATTAATAAAATATCAATATCACCAATAAATCAATTTTATATTTAAAACATAATTTTAATATTAATTCATTTTCCAATTTCGTTTAATTTCAATTAAATTAAACGTTTTTAATTGTATCAAATACAATCAATCGAAAACCCTAAAATTGATTCTGAACATTTCAAATTCATAACCCTAATTTCATACATCAACACTTGATAACAGGTAGAAATGCATGTTATTACAGTACTAAATTGTTAAACAATGTAGGTTTGCGTTGATAAAATATATAAGATTGCGTCCAAAAAGAATTAAGTTCATGAAATTGCGGCCATATGCTTTCATCACACGAAAATAGTTAACTTTTGTATTTTTATACAGAATATGCGTTGACGCAAGACGAAAAATGCGATAACAAGAAATCAACAGTCGAGCGCAGCGTTACCGCAAGGTTTTGCGATGATTTTTGCTTGCAAACATCTGCTCAAGAAGGATTGCCGCATAGAGCCGGTGCAACTTGGTGGGCGCATCTGAGGGAAAAGAATAATAAATCACGATGGGATAGAAAGCTGATGGCGGTCGAGTTCGAATTAAGTTGACAAGCAAGTACACTCAGCTTTTTGGTGACAAATATTCGATGCATCAGACAGAGAATTAATATGATCCCATTAGTGCAATCATGAGAAAGAAGACGCCTTTCACCCTGAAGCTCTATAAATACCGAAGGCAACCTTCAGTAAAGGAGTTCGAATAGTTAGAGAATTTTTCCTTAGATAGAATAGCCTTGTTCTTAGATTTTATTTTATTTAAGGCAGAAGCGAGAGAAGCGAGATTATGTCGAAGATCGTTCTGGTGAACTTGGAAGAGTGCCGAAAGCGTTGAGATCAGAGAGAGGGCTAGCTCTTGCAGAAGCAAGAATATCTTTCGAACAAAATAGAGTTGATAGTGTAAAAGCCTTGGCAAGCAAGGGATTGCTATAAGGCTCTCTATCCTTATCTTCCATTATTATTTTGTACTTACACTTATCTATAGAAATGGAATTTCCTTCTTTACATCTGTTCACTCTCTATTTATTACGCATGAGTAGCTAAATCTGTTGAATGGGTTGAGAAGCACTTAGCTAGTATAACTGGGGATCTTTATTCTATGCGATTATCTTATATTATGTATGCATCATTCGTCCATTAGATATACTCGGGAGGGTAGTCTAAGGAAAGAATTTAGGCTTGGAAAAGTCAGGTTAGAATCTAAGCTCAGAAGAGTCAGATTAGAACGCATAAATGATGGCGAAACGTTGGAAGCCAATTTTACTCGACAACCAAAATCCCATGGACGCGTTATGCGATGCATGTTCCTAAGATATGCATTGATAGTCATGCGTTGATGGTCATGTGTTGGAATGATAATGCGTTAACGAATGTATGCGATGACCATACGTCCTGCCACAAATTTTCTTGCTCTCACGCTAAGTATAACGTTAACACAAGTTTCTCGAGTAATTCGAAGTCGAACACGGGGACTTGTCACTATACGTTTGTGGTGATATGCATGCGGTGGTATAAATAAACGAATGGAGGGGATGTTGCTAAGTTAACCCTACTCCTACTCCTATCTAACAGACAACGCAATGAGAATATGCATGAAATGTGGAGATGATTTCATTGCAATCCTTAAGAGTGACTGTGAAGGCAACCCTAGTCAACGCAAGCCAATGCGATCATGCTACACTCATGCATAACATCATTTTCCAATGCAAATGTGCTGCTCCTAAGTCTTAAACGCATGTGTTGAATATAAAATGTCCATAGAGCTCATTCCTAAGTCTCTACTCTTGTCCTATGCGATGACGCAAGCCAATGCGATCATGCTACTCTTGTCCTATCTCTAGGATGCATACCATGGGTTAATAGCAAATAGTGCTTATTCCTAAGCTCCTATCTCTTTTATTATACGTTCTAATCTGACTCTCCCGAGTCTAGATTCTGACCTGACCTTCCCAAGTCTAGATCATGCCCTTAGACTACCCTCCCGAGTATCCCTAATGGGCGAATGAAGCATACATACTACAAGACAATCGTATGAACTTGGTTGACGCAAGGTTGTTACCATCCCTAGTGAACAATGCATACATTGCTTAATGCGTCCAACCACTTACCCTCCTAGGTAGTTTATTGTTGCAGATTTTACTCATAGACAAGCAATGCGTTAGCCTATAGACAGGCGTTGCAGCAGCTCTACACTAAACAAATAAGATTACTCACACACTCGTGCAGCGCACACCTCTCGATGGGTTGCTACATGCTTCATATTCCTAATCCACATGACTAAGTATGCAATGCCCAAACAATCTCACTAAGTGTTGCAATGAAAGTAAAGATGCTAAGAAAAGAAGAGGAAGATGGAGTTGAAGGAACAGAGAAATGCATTGAAAACAGATTTTATTAATTCCTTAATTCAAAATATCATACAATACAATATAGGAAAAGAAAGGAAAAAGAAATGACAGGCTGGAAGCAAAACTTTGCTTCAAGCAGATGTGCGTCAAAACTGCCGGTGGTGCCATGGATAGGCGGAGGAGGTGACTCTTTCGAGATCTAGCTTCGGTTGAAGGCTCCGTTAGTCATCGGAATTAGTATGAAGGAGGTGAAAAACTCTCAACGTTTTTCTCACACATTTTTTCTGGATACATAAGGATCCGCCCTAGGTGCAACCTAGGTAAAAACCTTGGATAACTTGATTTGCTTATCGCTTCTATTTATAGAGCTTGGATGCGACAAGCATTAATTGGACTGCTCTAATTGACGTTCGAGCGGTTAAGTTATCTTCTGAACTCTAACCTAACGAGCATGTAGGTGAAATGTCAGCTCAGTTTGGATTTTCTTAAGATAGATCGTTAATGTACATTCATTCCACCTACCTTATGTTGATCCATTAGTTTTGATTGTTTGCGTAGCCACAATATTCAATGGTGCCTTCGCTTAATACGCAATCTACATGATGACCAAATCGTGACGAGCGCAACTCCCATGCGATGGATGGCTACGGTGATTATCGAATCATGTGTTTTGATCAAGCTGTGTTTTGCCTTTTGTGATGGAGTGTTCTTTCCGGCATGGCGGTATCGATGCGGTGGTCCGATTTTCCACGTTTTACATTTATTTCTATGCATTAGTTACAAAAAATAGAACATTGAATGCATAATTAACACCAAATTAACAGTCTAGTTCTGAGATTCGAACATGTTGAGTCGAAACTGCTAACCTCTTTTTCTCTAGTCAGGAACTCCTATATTGATCTGTCGCCAATATTCTGCCTCACAACCTTCTCAAAATTCTAATAAGAAGGCTAAGATGAACATGCACTTCTGCATGTCATCAAAATAATCAAGGAAGTAAGAGCTTGAGGAATAAGCACTATTCTGTTTATTAACGCATCGATGCATCCAGAGATAGGATATAATTGGTGTGCAGTCACTCCGTGTCTTTGTGTCCATCTCTTGGCATCAATCGCATAGCAAAAAAAGTAGAGACTTAGGAATAAACTCTATGGACATTATTGCCATTCAAACAATGACGTTCCTAAGAAACTAGGACACGACATTTGCATTGGGAAAAATGACTTGCTGTCGCCATAGTGTTTAGCATGATCGCAATAGTTTGACCAGCATTCCTGGGAAACGCTATAGCTAGAAGACCGTTCTCACCGCATTCATATACCGAGTAACTCAGATGTATTACCGAAGCATAATGATTTTTTCTCAAATATGCCTCCATACATTTATTTTATACTGCAAACAACAACCCAAAACTATTAATTTGTTTTATTTGTGGTTGCTGGCAAGTCCGTTCTTACCGAATATGATCACCGTTACTGTGTTTTCCCTAGTTCCCAACGTTTCGACACCTTGTTGAGACTTGACAGGAAACTCAGTGCGAATTTGTATCTGGATCATCTGAGAAAACGTGTTTGCTTGATTAATGCATTCCCATCACCGTAATCATATCTCATATATTTCAATACATAAAATTATACGCATCAAGTTTTTGGCACCATTGCAAGCGACTTTGCAGCAATTCAAGTGTGGTTAACGGTAAATTTTTCTGATTTCTTAGCAAGCTCTCAATCTCTGGCGAATTACACACACACGAGATTGAGAGAAGTTCCGACGAAGACTAAGAAATAGCCGCTAAAACAACAACCAGATAAAGAATGATATGGTGGCGAAGCACCCTGGAAACGGAGCACCACTAAAAACGATGTCATGGCGAATCCAATCCTACTGGTCAAAACGATTCGCAATAGGCCATTCGGAACTATGCATCACAAACCTCCTGACACGATTTTCATCCAGGATCATCGAGGCTGCCTTGATGGAAATGCCCGATCTAAATGAAAACTGGTTGATGCTAGCAGATGATCCAACTAGCAGGACCAGTTTCAAAGGAAGACGTGAACGAGGACCCGCATCTTCCACTCCAGAGTTTCATAGAAATCTGTAACACTTTGTGGTTCTGGAATATCCTATCGAAGATGCTTCGACTAACTTTGTTTCATTTTCTCTGTTGTTGATCAGGCAAGAAAACGGGTTTTGAGAATATTTTTCAAACCAAGAATGCCAGGAAAGAATTAATAATGAATTTTTGAACAAGAA